>NC_089788.1:61204547-61244547 GCF_040412425.1 Macrobrachium rosenbergii
CGAACTATTATTCACATTAAAGCCGACTTGCAATTAATTTATTGGGTACACAGATCTGTTACAGCAATGCTGTGGTCGTGCTGTTATCAAAGAAACACCTGTAAATGTTCTGAGGTCTTATATAAATGCAGTTAATTATAATGTTTATCAGGATGAAGACGTAATAAAAATAAAATAAGAATAATGGGATTTTATTTGTCGAAGGGAGACCAGGTTCTTCAACAACACACACACAAAAAATTCTACTTAATTAAAGAATTGTAACATTCAGTAAGAAACACCATCTTCATGATAATACCAAATTTATTCTTCAAAAGAAAAAAAAAAAAACTGAGCAATTCGGAGCACAAAATTCTCCAGACTGAGCCTGACAAAAATCCTCTGAAAGCAGTTCATTAAACCAGACAGATCTTTCTCTCTAACCAGAATTTCTTAATCGTGAAAGAAATGAAAATAGTTTCTAGCAACGAAGTAGAAGAAAATAATAGAAGTGCACAAAAACTGCCAAGAAAAGGAGGTGAAACAATGCGAAGAAATTCAAGAAAACCACCAACACACACCTCACCCTCCCCACCACCAAAATAAAAATAAAAATAAGCGAGTCATTCTTTGTCAGAAAAAAAAAAATAATAAAAAATACAAATTCCACTTCTGAATCCTACTTTTCAATGCGTCCTCACACAATAATTACTCCAGGGAATAAAAGGCTGAGGCGGAGCTCCCCGGCATCTCCCAGTGGGTGGAAATTCTCCCGTTAACGATTCCTGTCATTATTCTGTTTAATGTCCACTGTTTGATTTCAAGGAACCTAAAATTAATATGAGTAAATCATTACAATGATATTTGGGTCTGAATTATTTTGCGATGGAAAGAAATGGGATAAAATTATTGAAAATTATCTATTTATATCTTAGTAGCAGTTGCTCTCTTGTATTTATGTACGTAAAGTTATAGCCTGAAACATATAATTATATTATACTGATTGCCATACGTATAAAGACTGATAACTTTCTAATCGTTTTAAACTTCCTCGCACCACCTCCGCTTGAAACGAAGAAGCATTTAAAGAAGAAGAAACGGAATAACATGAAATATATGATTATGAGAAAGCGAGTGCATTACATATACAAATTAATAACTTTCTAATCATTTTAAACTCCCTTGCACCGCCTCCGCTTTGAAACGAGGAAGCATTCAGAGAAGAAACGATAAACCAAAACTGAGCAGAGAAAAGCGCAAGAAAGCAAAGAGCGAAAATGAAAGGCGCGAGAAAAGAGTCAATAAAGGAAAGAGCATCATCTCCGCCAACCTTTTCTTTTTCCCACCTCAGGTATCAAAGGCCTCCGCTGGGGAACTCGGCAATCGATGAGCCCTCGAGGGGAACGGGTGGTTGAATGAGGGGGCACCGGGGGTGGGGATGTTGGCAGGGCGGGAGCCTCCCAGGGACGACAACGCCTCCCAAAGGGTTAGAAGCACTCACTCACTCCAGTGGCCTCGCGAGCCTCATTGTGAGCCGTTTTAGTAAACAACAGAACCCTGAGGTGTACAGGCAATAACTACTTGATTTTTTTTTTTCAGGTATGATAACTAGATTCTCTCATATTCCTGAACAACGATTCGTAAAACTTCTACCTTCAAAAACCGATTTTTCGTCCTAAATTTCCTCGAACCATTTACGAAGTCTAACGAAATTTCTGATGAAATTTTAATTGCTTATTGACTTGAGAATCTCAGCCTCCTCTTCCTTAAGCAACAATCTATTTTTCAAAAAGGAAAATCCCTAGCATTTTCAGAATAAAATAGGTTGCTTCTAAGAGCCCGTAGCGCTCATCAAGGGGGAAAAGATCTGAAATTCTCTTTAATCCTTAATTTCACTGTAAACATGATTAAACACTTTGATCTCTTCTCTTTACATCACAGGATTCTGGAGATGTTTTCCGAGTATGACTTAACTAGTTCACATAATATTATAATAGTATCACTGATGAAAGTAGTCTTAATGCTCATAAGTAACTTCAGAAGACTGTACTCAAAAGAGGATTTGCTTCAAAAGTGTTTTTGGGGCTAATTTGCTTAATAATTCGTTCATTAACGTTTATCTAGTCTTACTGTTCACATTAAATGGTACTATGTACAAGTATTGATTGATATAAATTCTTTTGATTATTGCAGTGGCTTATGCGTTAGACAGTCGTCCTTCATTTGGTCAAAATAGTCAGATCATTCCGGAAACTTAATACTATAGTCAACCACTCACATTCTTTCAGTCGAAGGTAAAGCAGGTAAGGCGAAGGGAGGTAAGGAGTAGGGATTACGTGAAGGAGCTCAGCTTTAATCCTTATCGCTCCTGTGTAGGTGTATCGCTAGTTCAATTATTCAGTCAGTTATTCTGGTCACCGGCACACGATCTACCAATGTGGTCTCCCAGTTGATTTGGACAAAAACATTATGTGAATGATACTGCCTTGCGTCCAACAGAGGGATTCTGACTCAGTTCTAAAGAGACATATTTCACAATAGAGTGACTGGCAGTCCTTATTCCTAGATATATAGGATACGGTCTGTTCTGCAAAGAAAGCTGAGTGTTCATTACGTATAGTCCTCAACGATTTTGTAATTTTTCGTCTTATTAAGAAAGCTCTCTCTCTCTCTCTCTCTCTCTCTCTCTCTCTCTCTTCTCTCTCTCTCTCTCTCTCTCTCTCTATATATATATATATATATATATATATATATATATATATATATATATATATATATATATATATATATATATATATATATATATACTGTGATTTATATATTATATATATATATATATATATATATATATATATATATATATATATATATATATATATATATATATATAATGGAGAGAGAGAGAGAGAGAGAGAGAGAGAGAGAGAGAGAGATTTCTTAATAAGACGGAAAATGACAAAATCGTTGTGGACTGCAATGAACACTAATCTTTGCAGGACTAACCATATCTTATATATCTAGAAATAAGGACTTCCGGTCACTCTATTGTGAAATATATCTCTCTAGAACTACCGTTAAAACCATCTCTGTATCACTCAAGAAAGTATCATTCAAAAAATACCTGAATTTCTTTTTCCAAATCAACGGAGATCACATTTATAAAGATATATAAATTTATATATAGATAGTATATATATATATATATATATATATATATATATATATATATATATATATATATATATATATATATATATATGTATATATAAATATATATATATATGTATATATATATTTCTGGACTATACTATACCATAACAAGAAACGGTCATTGCGGAGATCGTTAATATAAACACTACATAATAAGCTATAAGATTAGGCTGAATAAGGTTTGTCGGTCAGTTCTACTCTTTGTGGGATTTCAGCGTCTCTCTCTTTTGTCATAACGCATCGCCTAACTAATAATTAGCTACCCTCTACCCATCTGTATCAATCAAATGCCAGTATTCAGTTGTCTCCTTCACACATACATGCACATTCACACACAAACACACACACACACATATTGCGTCGATATTTGCAATGGTTGCCATTTTCTTTGATTTAATGACAGATTTTGACATATGAGAAAATTGTCCCAGCTGTTAAATGTGATGGAAAATTAATTCTAATATCCACACCGCTGCCATTCCCTGATAAAAGAGAAGAAAGTTCCTATTGTTGTTAAGGAATTGTCGTTTTTAAGGCATTTCTGATAACCTGCTAAAGATACGGGTCATTATTGCAACAGTCTTCAATTCGAAGAAAGGCAATGGTAGTCTCGTTCGTATTGCATTTTATTGCTGCGGGGCTATTGCAGTATTAAGCCAGTATGGTTATAGAGTCGGAAGTGCCCAGTTGCTTAATCAATTTTTCACCTAACAGACCCTGTATCATTGACAAAAGCCTTTATAATAGTAAACTGGAGGACTGTGATAACAGGCGTCGGTGACGTAATAATGGCGTCACAAGTGACGTCAATACCATAATGTGTACCATTGGCTAAAGACAGGAAATGCTGACGTAAGCGATGACGTCATTACGATTTGACGTTACCATTGGTCAAGGAGAGAGTTAATGATGGCTTGACAATGTGACGTCAACACGAGGATAAATTATCATTAATCAATGAGAATAGTGATTCTGGACAACAATGGCAATAAAAGATAAATGTCCAAATGAATTAACTGGAAGACGATAGCAAAGGCCTAAAAGCGACACAGTGATGATAAAGTATTTACTGTGTAACTGAAACAGAGTGTAATACACTTTCAATTTCTTTGTTTTCATTCAGCCTTTATCACAATCAAATAGAAATTTATCCTACATTATCTTTAAATATTTGTTTCTTAGGTTAGTTATGTTATCAAGTGACAACTGTGCACGCAGAAACATACAGCAAAATTAGTGTACGATAGGTTTGTTTTCATTTTTATAAAAAAAATTTGTGTGTAATAATACATAAATATTCATTTTTATAAAAATTTATTTGTGTGTAATAATAATACATAAATATTAATTTTTATTAAGAATTTATTTGTGTGTAATAATACATAAATATTTAGGTAAAATAATATTTACATACATACATTCGCGCAGCATATTTCAGCATACGCATACCCTCTCACAAACGCATATATAGACAGACATACACTCAGACAAAATCACACACAAACACTGAAATCAAATGCTTGTGGCTACTTAAAAAATACCCGCCATCACGTCCTCACTAAATAAGCCCAGTCTCCCCACAGGTCAAGTTTTCGTAAAAATTCACAAACAAACAAACAACCAAACAAAGAGACAGAACCAAAGACATAATACCCATAAGTCTGACTGGCGGAAGTGAAAACAAGAAAAGATAAAAAAAAAAAACTCGACCGGTGAAAAGAAGGGAAATGGATATTTAAGGAGGGGAAAACCTCTTTCCATATTTTTTTTTTTTATGAAATCTCGGGACAGAAATCTCCCATCGCTTATGTCAACATTCAACTACATTCAGAAACTCATTTTCGTTTTTGTAAAGAAATTTGGCAATATTTTCGATTTCATTTTTTTGTAGGTAATGTGAAATCTGGGGTTTTGTGTTTAATAATAATAATAATAATAATAATAATAATAATAATAATAATAATAATAATAAATGGATACATCAAATATTTCTGATTAATTTTGTAATACGGAAATTACGTACTGTATTTAACCAGACATATATGTTTCCTATAAGCCAGAATGGATTACTTATTATAGAGTGATAATTTTATAATTGCCTCGTTAATAATGATTTCAAATACCACGGAATATCAACATTATATCCTTAGCAGTATAAATTAATTTCCGTGATAGTTCCTCTCTCTCTCTCCCTCTCTCTCTCTCTCTCTCTCTCTCTCTCTCTCTCTTTCTCTCTCTCTCTTCCTTCAAGAGTGGGAGGCTAACGAGTGGCTGCAAACAAAGGGCAACTCCTATATTTAATGGGTTTAATTGTACGTGAGCCGAGAGTCTTTTAGAAGAGGACGCTTAGTGAATAAGAAGTAAATATTCTGTGAACATTGTCAGGAGAGAGAGAGAGAGAGAGAGAGAGAGAGAGAGAGAAAGAGCCTGCGATCCGGGTAATGAAGACAGATGGACGGAGCCCAGAATCTACAACAGGGAAGTTCCGGTAAATAGAAGAATATTACTCAAAATTAGATGAGACACGGCGAGATTTACACACACACTGAAATGGTCGGAACTTTAATGAAACTGAAAAGGAGAGAAGAGAGAGAGAGAGAGAGAGAGAGAGAGAGAGAGAGAGAGAGAGAGAGTCTGTCTTCTTAGCCTTCTGGGAAAATAAAGACAAAGGGATTCCAGGACCCAACGACAAAGGAGCTCGGATATATAGAGGAGTAATACTTAAAACCAGATAATGTAGATTCCATTAGGCGTTTAAGTAAAAAAAAAAAAAAAGCTCGCGCGCACAGTTGTTGGTCTCTGAATGGATATCAAGGTCAAAGACATATTCTCTTAAATATTAAAAAAGAAATATAATGAATATGAAGGAAAAGGAAAGCCTTCAAGCATTACCAAGACGAGAATCAAGCCTTCAAGAGAGTCAATGTCATTAGTTGATTCAATCGTGAAATTAGAGGTTCAAATGTCCAATTAGGGTTTTAGTGCCTGTAGGTCTTCCAGCCATTACTGAAAAGGCTTGAGGATTTTAATTAGCGTTGATTGCTTTCTTAAATCGAAATGAAGGAATGAATGAATATACAGATTCGTTAATCGCTCGTAAAGAAGTGGTCTGCTCTGTGAGAGGTGTGACAGACTTCGTTATGCCATGGAAGGCTCCAAGCGATGTAGGTGAAGAGAGGAAGGTTAGACCGTATATATGTGCGCACTCCATGCCCAATGATGTTCGAAGGAGCCTCAGTATAATCTTAACATATAAAAGAGATCTTAAGCGGATCTAAAATTAGCTGTGTCAGACTATTTGGATGCAAAAAAATAAAATAAAACTTTCCAGATACTTATTATAATATTAATATTAAAAAAATATTTGCTGATACTTATTATAATATTGATATTCTGAATTATGAACATACCCAGTGGACTGAACTGGTCTTGATCAGCATGATGTAGGCGATCTGAAATCACAACAACATTATGATGATAATAGGTATTGTTATGATTATAATTTTTAGGTTAATGTTCAATGCTTTTTGATCATATATTGATTCAGATGATTACATTCACCAATTGTATGTACTGCAATGACAGCCATTAATTAATCAAACTTAATATGCATTGATTGGTATCCCGCAATAACGAACAATATGCCTTTTAAATTAAAATGAAAAAATAATTACTGTGTTTATAATCAATCTTCCGTCCTTTGAAATCTGTAATGACACGGAAATGTCATTTCTGCTGGCCTCACGGTCATTATTTGGCATTAATCCTCATTACCTTGACAAAAGTTACTACCACCGGGCCTCTGCTTGTCCTTGTGTTAACGCCCTTGACGCTTTCGTGTTTCACCTCATTTCGCTTCTTCTTATCATTATAGTGCTGCTCCCTTTTCATTATACCTTCAATTTGTCACCGTTTTTAATTGGGGAGACTATTTGCCATTTTTGATCAATTTTTCGTCCTTTCCCTTCTTATTCATTTCTATTTTTCATAACATTTTCGTCTCCTTTCCTTCTCGTTCATTTCTATAATTTTTCACGAAGTGGCCCAATTTGAAAAGTTAAATGCAATGCCACTTGAGCCGCGGGTCGAGGAGGCGAGGATCGGAGAATTAGCATAAGTCAAGGAGATGCAACTTTGCAAATGAGAGGATTCCTGAGAGAGAGAGAGAGAGAGAGAGAGAGAGAGAGAGATTGGAAAGAAAGGTATTGTGTGGAGGGGCAATCTTTTTCAGTCAATTAATTCATTCCGTATATCTCATCTTTTTCTGCTTTCCGTGTCTCCTCCTTCCATCCCCGCCAAATGAAAGAATAAGAATAAAGGAAAGAAAAGAAGAATGAAAGCAAAAAGGAAAGAAAAAGCAAATACCTAATTGGAATCGATGGTGCGGGAGACAGTGAGCCAATTGAGATTCTCAGAATCAAGTTCATAGACCTCAGGCGAAGGGAGAAATGGAGACGGACTTGTTAATCTCGTTTTGGACTTTCTTGTCCTGAGAAAGTTTCTATTGCTGATCATTTACTTTCAGTTGTCTTGCAGGTATTCATGCAAGAAAAGTGTTTTGGAAGTTGTAGTCAGAAATGTTTTTTGTTAGGGCTCGTATATGAAACTTGATTGTGTATTTTACAGCGAATGATATGGCTTCATAAGTCCCTTAATATGGCCGCTATAGAGAGTACGATTCCATCACCCTCCGGATCACGTCGGTTCCAATCCCTTCCCTCGCCAGCTTCTCTTGTGAATAAAAAGCCAATTACCAAAGCATCAATTCCAGACAGTCTCATTAACTCACGTTTTGAAATTCATTTCTTGATTGCTAACACGATAAGCGCAAAAGCAGGATCATATTAATAACGTCATTTCCTTAAGAAGATGAAAATAAGTGGCAGTAAATATATTGGATATCCAGTCGGGTCGATGAGGGTAGCCCTGGGAGGAGAGACAGTGTTGCCAATGCTGGGAAGTTTCAGGGACCTATTAATCTCAAGGGTTTTTCTCGTGTTGGCACACTGCTTGTAGCTCCGGAGTCTGAAGTTTAAACTTGATTTCAGGAACAGAAAAAGCAGTTGGGTCTACCCTACTTATTTCTTTTTCGCTGTGTATTTTTTCCTGGTTTCGTTCCTTCATCTATGAACTAGTGTTATCCTGCTCACAGCTGTTGTAGTTTGAGCTGTCCGTAGAATTGCGATCATACTTTGCCTGCATTAATTCCTAAAGGCCAATGATAAGAAAAAACAAGAGATGTTTCATGCGAATTTTCCCTCTGAAATAAAAACAAAGCTCCTTCGATCATGAACGAGCGAACTAACAAACAAAAGAAACAAGCACAAACACAATACCTGTCGTTCCCGAAGCGTCAACCTCGACAGAATTATGCAAATGACTTCTGTCATATTACGGGGCCTCGCTTTCAGGGATTTGTTTGATTGAAATGGAATGCAAACATTTCCTCGCTTTCAAAGGACGTTTTCCTTTTGGTGCTTTTGGCGGAAAACAGGCGAGAGATCAAATGGAATCTCAGCCATATTTTATCATCATAGTATCAGGACTAAACTGTACATTGGATTAACTCACTCTGTGCGGAAATTGTTACTCGCTATGTTTAGCGGTCTGATTTGTGACGTATGAATGATGATTGATTACACTGCTAACTTACATTATTACCAACTCCCCCCATGATAATTGTTCCTAGAAAAGGACAAACGTTTCGTGTCAAAGAAATGTTTCTTTATTTATCGATGCATAAATATTTCGTCGTTATAAACATTGATTATGATTGTCAATTTTTAAAACCGAATTTCGCTTCTCATTTCCAGTCTGAAACATTTGTTGAGATATCCTTTTCCCTCAAGTCATAATCAACATGAGAACTTATTCAAATCAAATGTAGATAGATAGTCAGATACATAACACTTTTGGCTTCCTGTAAGCCACTAATGTACGTACATAGGGCGGGCATATGATATCTTTATTCAATTTCTGATAGTTTATTGCCCGCAGAGAGGGGCACGTTTATGAAAAGAGCAGAATTTATATGAATGCCATTTCATTCATCATGTTCAACATATCACTGACAGATCCAAATGAGCACTTATGCTGGTTAGTGATTAATAAACTCTTCTTTTGCAAGCACTGGAAAATATGTCTAACCACCTGCAAAAGTAGGGTAAAAGGTGCCATTTGGCATCCTGGCATCCTGAACATGTGGCATCCTCAAGAAAGGGTGTTATTTGGTGTCCTCAGTTATTATTATTATTATTATTATTATTATTATTATTATTATTATTATTATTATTATTTGCTTATTATTATTATTAGAAATAACATGCATATATTAAAAAATTATGTGGCAGGGTAAAAGGTGCCATTGGCGTCCTGGCGTCCTGAACATTTGGGGTCCTCAAGAAAGGGTGTCATTTGGCGTCCTCAATTAATATTATTATTATTTCTTTTATTTTTATATTTTTGCTGAAGAAAATAACATGCATATATAAAAAAAAATTATGTAGTAAGTAGGGTAAAAGGTGCCAATGCTCCGAACTGATATGAGAGAGACCCACTGCATGACTCATCAACGGCTGTAAGACTGATAAGAGTTGAACCAGTATAAACTATCTGTTATTAATCCCACTTTATCGATAAGAGTCTGATTAGGAGGAGGAGACACCTGCTGAACTGATATGGCTGAACTGATATTATACACACACACACACACACACACACACACACACACACATATATATATATATATATATATATATATATATATATATATATATATATCAATTCTCTCTCTCTCTCTATATATATATATTTATATATATATATATATATATATATATATATATATATATATATATATATATATATATATGTACATATGTATATATAAATATAAACCTGTACATATTGTTTGCACACAAACACAGTATAAGTATGTACATTTATTTGTGTGTATATATATATCAGGATAGATATATATGTATGTATGTATATATGTATAAAACAGGTCAAACGTTACATGACTTTATCTTTCGCAAATGTTTGGTGAAGTCGCCTGTTTCTCTTCAAATTCTTGGTACCTGTTATCAGTTATTCAACTTATTAATGAAAACTCGTCATTATTGAAATTCGTGATGAAATTAAAATATATTTCCATTAAATTTTTTCTCAAAAAAAACAAACTAGAAAACGATTTACTATATAAGCACACACACACACACACAAACGTGAAAAGAAGTTTAGTGATTGAGGCATATCGTGTCGACTTTCGGGAACTTTCACAAGACTGGCTCCAGCGTCTCCAGAGAATCCCGGGCCTTGCTTATGGAGCCTCATCTTCTAGCGGAGCTTTATTTATTTATACATTCAATTATACATAATTATACATACATATAGTTAGAAAAAGAGATGAAGAATTATTCCAAATCATTGCCATCTGCTGGAAGTCCCTGACATTCCCGGGAATTTTTTTTCCATCCTACCATATGTTTTTGGACATACTTTGTTCCCGAAGACTGGAGCAGCTCAGTGGAGACGAAAATGTCTCGGGAATCCAGATGCGTCACATGTCTCATTACAAAACTTGGGATAAATCAGACACAGTTCATCCGTATGGAGCGGACTCTCCTTCTTTGTGAAGACAGATGATCAATTTCCAGAAAACGAGGAAGCCAGGTCAATGCAGACGTAGGAGACATGAGAAGGAAGAGCTTCGATCGGGAAGTCTCCTATTGCCATTGAATACCTCGACGTGGGGAAGCAGTGATACCGATTTCACATATTCCTCAGTGGCAACCTCTGGCGTGGCCTAAAATCCCGTAAGTGCAATGCCTACCACATATGCGAAATCGATTTTCCCCACCTTCTGAGGATTGAAGTGTGGCAGGAACTTACGCATCGAGGAACACCTTCAGCACTGGCGTGTTTCCTACAGTCAGCAGTAAAATAACTGGTTTCGGGACTCTGCATAGGAATCATCTGTTTTTCACAAAAAAGCAGAGACGACGTAGGCTCTGGCTAGCTAACAGAGCGAAGAATGGGGAAGGGCCCATCCTGGTAAAAATAAACCCCATTTCAGTGATGCCTTTTGCAGCGAAGATGCCCCTGTGTGAGGATCAGTTGTGATCAACAAAGGCCATATATATATATATATATATATATATATATATATATATATATATATATATATATATATATATATATTTATATATATATATATATATATAGTTATATACATATAATATATATATATATATATGTATATATATATATATATATATATGTGTGTGTGTGTGTAATATATATATATATATATATATATATATATATATATATATATATATATATATATATATATATATATATATATTTATATATATATATATATATATATATATAAAAGGTATATATATGTGTGTATATATATATATATATATATATATATATATATATATATATATCTACATATATAATGTGTATGTGTGTGTGTGTATTGTTCTCAACTGCATGTGACAATATATGCAGATAATCATTTGAAAGGTGAACTTTAGACCAGGTCAGGTACCAAGAGCTTTCGCATATCATGTACACTTCTTGAGGGGTACTTTGGAGTAATTTATAACCCAGAGAAGTGTTCGTGATACACAAAAGCACTTGTTACTTTGTCTTTAATTTTCATCTTTCAAATTGTTATCTGCATATGTATTTGTCACGTGCAGTTTGGTGACATATTATATACACACACACACACACACACACACACACACACACACACATATATATATATATATATATATATATATATATATATATATATATATATGTGTGTGTGTGTGTGTGTGTGTTTGTGTGTGTCTGTGTGTGTGTCTGTGGGTGTGTTTGTGTTTATATATATTATATATATTATATATAATATATATATATACATATATATACACACACATATATATATATATATATATATATATATATATATATATATATATATATATATATATATATATATATATATATATATATAGCAGCTTTAACTCACCACCTAACTGTTAAAAGTCGGACAATTTAACACGCTTTCGAACACGCTCATTTTCAGTGTCGCTAAACCTATTATGGGATAATAAAAACCGATTCTACCTATCCACTCATTTTATTAGATAAAGCGGTATACATTAACAAATACGTGAATCTTGGGGGTTCTCCCGACACACATTCCAATACAATACCACCACGAGTTGTTATAACCAACCTTAAACCTCTAAATAATTTTACAGTAAGCAGCGAGGTTTCGTTGGTGGTAACAACAGTGCTGGTGGAATAGTTTAAAGGGTTTTTAATGGTTACACTAAAAAGACCATTCATCAAGATTTTGATGGTGTTCCTCTTGTCGGGGTCCGTTTCTTTCGCTCTCCTCTCTGCATTCTCAGTGATGTATTCCCTCAAATAATATCCCTGCTTGAACTTGTAAACTTTCCTTATCCTCTCCACTTCCAACCCGAGTCTTATCAGCATCTGTAAAAGAGGAAGACAGATCAGATGGTTGCACATTGGCAAATTTAATGTGTACCCACCAGTTTGACATTCTTCTTAGGCAGCTTCACATTGAATTTTTCCAATAGACTTTTAGTGTATGGGGAGAGGTGTTGGAAAGTCACGTTCATATGGTGCAGGGCCAGAGGGAAGTCATCAGTCCGGAGGGCGACATCGTCTCTAACCTTCTTGGTATCGAGGAGGATGAAGTAACCGTATTCTCCCTGCGAATTGATGCTTGTGATATCGCTGGCGATAAAACTCTCAAGTTCGGCGGGGGAGAGCTCCGTTACTTCATCCAGAGGCATTTTATATCTGCTCATGACTGTGGGATAAAGACTAGTGAAATCAACATATAATATATATGATTGTTTGTCACCCATTTTAAAATTAGGATTTAACTCGGGATTGTTGGCTATGGTGTGTCTTTGGACTAGACTGCAGAAACCGCCTCTAATGTTGTTGGAAATCAACTGGTAAGTTTCCCCGTCAGAAATTATGGGGAGGCGCGTTCGTATGTATAAATAAATAAAGTTCCGCTAGAAGATGAGGCTCCGTAAGCAAGGCCCGGAGATTCTCTGGAGACGCTGGAGCCAGTCTTGTGAAAGTTCCCGGAAAGTCGACACGATATGCCTCAATCACTTAACTTCTTTTCACGTGTCTGTGTGTGTGTGTGTGTGTGTGCTTATAGTGATTCGTTTTCTAGTTTATCTTTTTCTGGGAGAAAATTTAACGGAAATATATTTTAATTTCATCACGAATTTCAATAATGACGACTTTTCATTAATAAGTTGAATAATTGATAACAGGTGCCAAGAATTTGAAGAGAAACAGGCGACTTCACCAAACATTTGCGAAAGATAAAGTCATGTAACGTTTGACCTTTTTTATGCATACATACATACATATAATTTATATTTATCTAGATATATATATACACACAAAAATATACATACATACTGTATTTGCATGTAAACAATATGTACAGGTTTATATATGTAAACAATATGTACATATTTATATGTATATATAATATATATATATGTATATATATATATATATATATATATATATATATATATATATATATATATATATATATATGGAGAGAGAGAGAGAGAGAGAGAGAGAGGAATTGTATATATATATATATATATATATATATATATATATATATATATATATATATATGTGTGTATATATATATGTATGTATAATATCAGTTCAGCCATATCAGTTGAGCAGGTATCTCCTCCTAATCAGTCTCTTATCGATAAAGTGGGATTAATAACAGATAGTTTATATTGGTTCAACTCTTATCAGTCCTACAGCTGTTAATGAGTCATGCAGTGGGTCTCTCTCATATCAGTTCAGAGCATTGATACCTTTTACCCTACTTACTACATAATTTTTTTCATATATGCATGTTATTTTCTTCAGCAAAAATACAAAAATAAAATAAATAATAATAATAATAACAACTGAGGACGCCAAATGACACCTTTTCTTGAGGACGCCAAATGTTCAGGACGCAGGACGCCAAATGGCACCTTTTACCCTACTAACAAATGTTCAGGACGCAAAATAGCAGCTGCTGAGAGAGAGAGAGATTGAGTGTGTGTTAAACCAGCTTAGCACTCTGCGAATACTGCATGTTATTTTCTTCAGCAAAAATATAAAAATAAAATAAATAATAATAATAATAATAATAATAATAATAATAATAATAATAATAATAATAATAATAATAATAATAATAATAATAATAAAGTTCCTCGCTTGGTGAGCAGGTTCCGTTCTCATACCAAGTAATAATAACCGGCCAGTAAGAACAAGAGGAATTTGTTTCTGGTGATAGAAATTCATTTCTCGCTATAATGTAGTTCGGATAATAATAATTGTAGGTCCCGTTGCTAGGTAACCAATGGTTCACAGCCACCTTAAATCTTGAGCCCTAGAGAGCTGTTAATCAGCTAAAAACTGTTCAGAGGATGCCAAATGGACGCCAAATGACGCAAATGGCACCTTTTACCCTACTTGCAAAAATATCCTTATCTCCACAGATAATCGGTCAGGAATGAGTTGGCATAATAAACAATATGATCACTGAAGTTTCAGATCTCCAACAATCACAATCAAGAACCATTTTCAATTTCCGATCTGTTTAAACACCACCAGAAAGAAAATAAAGTTGCTGAGGTATCGACAATATGACACAGACATCATATACAGTTCCTTGAATCTTGCTTCAAAATAATAATAAATTCAAATGCAAAAGACCAACTTTCAAACTTGACAAGAACGATTCCACTGACCTTTAAACAAGTAACGATTTCAAGACTTCGTGTGAGACCACGAGAACCAAAAGCTTACTTTTACTTACACTGAAAAAGGGAAAATGCACGCAGTGTCCCGTGACACTGAAAAATGCCAGGGCATTTTTGCCCAACGTTCTCCCAACTTTAATGAGGAAATTCCAACGGCACGAGAGAGAGAGAGAGAGAGAGAGAGAGAGAGAGAGAGAGAGAGAGAGAGAGAGAGAGAGAGAGAGAGAGAGAGGGCAATAATATTCTTGCAATGCGTATTATGCTTCCATTACCTTTTTAGCAGTTGAAGGTACATTTTTCGTTTCTGTTTTGTTTGTAGTGGGAGCGTTTCTTCCGTGTTTAATGGTTCTTTCCTAATATTTGCATTTAGCTTTCTTTTCCCACACTGGAGTGAGTCTTCAACAGATGTGTGACCTTTTTCGTTGTGTTTTGTTTCACGTAAAAGTGAAGTAGAGTCTTTCTTGATCTCCCTCGATCTTTTTCCGCTCTAATCTTCCTTTGCAATATTCTCTCTCTCTCTCTCTCTCTCTCTCTCTCTCTCTCTCTCTCTCTCTCTCTCTCTCTCTCTCTCTCTCTCTCTCTCTCTCTCTCAATTCTTTTCCCAAGAAAAATCTCAGGGAAAATAGTTTAATTCTTTCCAAGGTAAAAAGGAATCTAAACATTTCTCTTTTAATGACGTCAGAGTTTTCTTCCGCAGTATTCTCAAATCAACACGTGAGTTTCAGATTCCGATCAGATTTGAGCTAAAGGTAGAAGAGGCAAAAGAATAAAAGCCATGTATAGTTAACATTATATTTAGACTATTTCCTCAGTGCATGAAATGAACATCCGATACCCAAAGGTAAGGCTCCTATTCCCAAAATCCTGAGAGGTCATTTCCATCAGGCTTTGTAGTAGTTGAACAACTGGCACCTGACGTTTCATGTTCCAGCTGATCCTGGATTCTTCCAGGAGGTTTTTCCTTCTTCCTAATCTCTTGGCGTCTTCTGGCCAGATGTAGATCAGAAGGCAAAAACCGCCCTCAGAGAGAGAGAGAGAGAGAGAGAGAGAGAGAGAGAGAGAGAGAGAGAGAGAGAGAGAGGAAGGGCGATACATCAGTTCACTTTAACAAACCATAAATGGAACAATCCCCTTGAATGTTGCCGCTTCGCCTCCAACGATTTCTCATCGTTATTAGGATCTCTGATTACTTATTCCACAAGACTCTCAATAGAAACCTTTAGGAGTTCTCCGTCAAACAAATCAGCAGATTTTCTGTCCTTGTTTTAATTGCTGTTTGATTCTACTATATAAAATTATATATATACATATATATATATGTATATATATATATATATATATATATATATATATATATATATATATGTATATATATTTAATTATGTATATATATATTTAATTGATTTTGATTCTATTATACAAAATTATATATATATATATATATATATATATATATATATATATATATATATATATATATATATATATATATATATATATATATATATATATATATATATATATATATATATATATAGGGTAATGCATAGCACATTGTTTGTAACTTATACAGTGTAAAAGTCTAAAAGTCTGCAATAACTGAACAAACTCCTCAAATAGAAATACATAAAATTATCATTGTAACTCAGAAAACCCTTCAATAACTTTTAAAAAATCTGCTAACAGTGTAACAATGAACTGAGTTTATCAGACTTTCTACGTGATGGGAAAAACAAACAGAACATAAATATTTATCACGGTCTTTATAAAATTCCTGTTAATGTTAAAACATCTGAAACAATGAAAAGAGAACACAAGAATCAAATTAAAAGGAAACCATTTCTTTTTACTTGTAGATTAATATCGGTTTAGCCAAACGATGTCGATCCTCGAGTATGGGTTCCAGGTCATCGCGAGAGAAAACGAATGACTTCATTTGAAGAGAAATCAATGACCCCATTAGAAGAGAAACTAATGACGTAATTTAAAGGGAAACCAATGACGTCATTAAAAATAAACCAATGACGTAATGTGAAGAGAAACCAATGACGTCATTAAAAGAGGAACCAATGACATAATTTGATGAGTAATCAATGACGTCATTAAAAGATTACCCATAAAAGCAGATAAGTCAGCTCAGTGGTCTGGTTAAACTATTTTAATAATCTATATGGGTACAAAATGGTTTACAGACGTACTACAGTTAATCTTAAAAATACTTGAAAAGGTATCGCACCCCCTGTGAGCTCTTCCTATTAGGGGCGGCTCAATCATTTTTGACTCGGTATAAGTCTAAAATTTATTTTTTCAGTCATTATGAAACCATAATTTAAACACCAATTCATTTTCCGTTAGACATGCACTGATGAACAAGATATGCCATATCAGTGTTTGTAAGAAAAATGTAAACGAAATAGCACGTCTTTTATGAACTTTGGAGAAAATTTATCCTTTTATATATTTGCGGAGCGTCCTACAGACACATAAGGAGGTTTATCAATAAGCATTTACAAACATTCCAGCGACATGACCCATGAATTTATTTCTCTGACGACTTCACACAATGTACCTATCATATACTCACGCATATATATATATATATATATATATATATATATATATATATATATATATATATATATATATGTATATATATATGTATATATGTGTATATATATATATATATATATATATATATATATATATATATATATATATATATATATATATATATATATATATATATATATATATATATATGTATTATGATATTTTGCAGAACTATGGTTCCCCGCTCGTTCCCTTTGTGGATTGCTGCTCCTTACCTTCAAGTTTTTTTGTTTTGATGTTCTCGTCGGTGAGCTGCCGTTTTTCTTTCAAGTCGTCTGGTTGGGCAAGAACAGTGAGGCAGTTTTTGGAGTCGACGTTGGTCGAGTTTATGAGCAGCAAATTGGTCACGCCTACGAAGTGGAGCACGTCGTAAGGTGGAGTGTGACCAAAGTAGTCGTGTGACCACGAGCTGCTCATCTATGGTGACAGCGTGAGGCTGTCCTGACGTCTCCATCGGGTATTCTGGTTTGTGGGGTCTTGTCCCTGTTGTGCAGCAGGGCTGTCTTGGTGACCCGATGGAGGACGTAAAAGGTTTTTTTTTCCCTGCTGTTGTTTATTTTTAAAGCTACTTTTTTGTTTAACTTGCTTTTGTTTAGTGCTGCCTTTTGGCTTATTTTTGTATTTATGGTTTTTATCTTTTTACCAGACCTGACTCACTTATAAATATTGTAAATAAATTAATTTTAAGCTCATTTTATTGTTTTTGTTGTTTTCCCCTCCTTTGTTTGTTGCATCTGCCAGTCATGACAGCCCATTATGTTAAAGAACCTGCATAACGGCCCACTCGGGTATAATCGACCGTGACAGGGCGGCTCTGTTTTGGCTGGCTTAGTTATTATTGAGGGGATCATGAGGATAAAAAAATAATCTTTTTTTTTTTTTAGGTGGGGTCACGTTAAGTGATGGTTTTGCGGAACTTGGTTCCCGTCTTTCCCTTTGTGGATTGCTTTCACCTTCAAGTTTTTGTTATGATGTTCTCGTCGGTGAGCTGCCGTTTTTCTTTCGCCAGTCGGGTCTGGTTGGGCAGCGAAGGTAGCGATGGCAGCAGCAAAGGCAGTTTTTGGAGTCGACGTTGGTCGAGTTTATGAGCAGCAAATTGGAGCACGCCTACGAAGTGGAGCACGTCTAGACCTGGAGTGTGACCATCTCGTGTGACCACGAGCTGCCATCTTTGACATTATTGTCCTGAATCGGGGTATTTTTTGTGTTATAATTTTGTGCAGCTGAGGGCTGTCTTGGTACATGGAATAACTTCTGCCTGCTGTTGTTTATTTTTAAAGCTACTTTTTGTTTAACTTGCTTTTGTTTAGTGCTGCCTTTGGCTTATTTTTGTAAATGGTTTTTTATCTTTTACCAGACCTGACCTTATAAATATTGTTAAATTAATTTTAAGCTCATTTTATTGTTTTGTTGTTTTCCCTCCTTTGTTTGTTGCATCTGCTAAACAGCCCTGATAAATGTTAAAGAACCTGCATAACCCCACATTTGACTGTGTGTGTGTATACATATGTACATACATAAACACACAAACACACACACAAGATTTGCCAGATATATAGAAGATATATATATATATATATATATATATATATAGACAAACTCTCTCTCTCTACTCTCTTCTCTGGAGCAGCATGCCGTCTAACTGCACCCTCCTTCAGGGTTGCAAGAACAGTGACTTCTGTACTTCAGTGACTAGCAAAGGTCGTCAACGAAAGGGGAAGAAGGTAGGGAAAAATTAAAATTAGAATTATAGGTCCCAGTGTTCGGTTGAATCCACAGCGGAGAGAGTAGGCGTAAAAGAGCATACACTCCCTCCGGTGGCTATCTCTAAGCCATTTGTTTGGCCTCAAACTAGTGGTTCCTTTATTCTTTATACAACAGAAAACATTATCGGTGTTTCCGATTATAATCTAACAGGCGAGAGCTTAGTCATTATATTGATCATATATCCTGGTATGGTGCATTATTTGTCTTATAATAAGCTTGTAGCAATTTTCATTCATTGGTAACCGTGCCTCGCGTAGTATGTCCCTGGGAGCAATGATGAGAAATATGGAGGGTTCCACCCAGTGTGTTGACTCTAGACCTTATCTGCTTAGGCCAGTGACATTATTGTTAAAATTTTTTGTTATAATTTTGCGCTTGCATTACGTGAAATAACGACTGCTATTAGAAAGATTTTCAGTATGCAAATGACGCATCTGGCACAAATCCCTTACCAGTTAGCCATTTGTAGTACGAACTACTAAAGGATAAAAAGACTGGAAACCACATTTGACTAGGGAAATTGAATCAAAACACAAAACACGAACAAGATTTGCCAGATGAAAGAAGAAAGTATATAGGTGAAGGCATGAGACAAACTCTCTCTCTCTCTCTCTCTCTCTCTCTCTCTCTCTCTCTCTCTCTCTCTCTCTCTCTCATTAACAATTCCTTTATTTTAAGTATACCTAAACAATCATATTGACAAGAAATTTTACTGAATATCTATTACTTAGGAATCATAGGGCATCAATTTTTACGCCTCAGATGCAACTGAAAGTGAGACCATAAGACTACGGTAGACGAGAAGTCGAGCATCAGCAGTCATTTACTACTTTCCTTTTCCTCAATGTGGCTCATTTGTAGAGCACGAGAGTAGCGTGGGTGAAAGTTGGGATTCGATTCCAGTTCGCAGCTCACTTGGCTTACCCAGCTGCGATGGGCAGCGGGCCTTATGAAATGACCTAGATGAGCTCATTAAAAACAAATGCCAAAACTAAGGGCTAAGCATTCAAAGCTTCCTAATACAGTGTATGTTTCACCACTGGGTGCATTGGCTTATGACAAAAGACATACACACGTGTGTACATATATAATATATATATGTATATATGTATATATATATATATATATATATATATATATATATATATATATATATATATATATATATATAATTCCCATACCTTAGAAATCCATACACCCAAAGAGCACTTAAGAAATTCACCGTAGGTGTAAGTAATTTCCAAGGTGCATCGGATTTGACATTAAACCATAGTTTTGCCTTAATACTTGTGAAGGAAAGAATGTCACACGTGTGTACGACCAAAATTTATATCACACACACACACATATATATATATATATACTGTATATATATATATATATATATATATATATATATATATATATATATATATAAGATTATGATTTCATTGTTCACAGTTGTAGGCTATATAGGAATATAGAATTTAGGCCACAGGCCAAGTGCTGGGAGCTAAGAGGTCATTCAACACTGAAACGGAAATTGAGAGTAGAAATGTTTGAAAGGTGCAACAGGGGGAAAACTTCGCAGTTACACTATGAAACAACTGTTATGAGAGGGTGGATAGCAAGATGGAAGAAAGAGAATATGAAAGAAAGTACAGTAATAGGAATGAAGGGGGTTGCAGCTAGGGGCCGAGGGGACTCTGCAAAGAACCTTAAGTAATGCCTACTGTGCATGAAGTGCACAGACGGCGCTACCCTCCTACGGGGTATATATAGGCCATATACATTTACGAAACGTTTCTTTATGTGCTGTAATAACAGCATCCGCAGAGATCAAGCCAAACGCCTACTAATGATTTCACCTTTCAGAGAGAGAGAGAGAGAGAGAGAGAGAGAGAGAGAGAGAAAGGGGGTTGGGGGGCGGTGTTCACGATCAGGTTTCCCTGTCAGTGCACCCTAGGCTGTTCGACACATGAGCATCCACATGAAAAGAGTAGAATTGTCAGTCGAACAGTCAAATTGAGGACATCAGCCCCAGTTCTCGCTTTTGTCGTGGCAACAATATATTGCAGGAATGGAAACTCCGCTAGGAGATGAGGGCCATGGAGAAAAAAAGATGACATATGACTATAAAGCACTTTTACTGCGTTGCAAATTCCCTAGGCCTATACTCAATTATCAGTATCATTTGGCACTATTTTTAAATTGTGTTTATAAGCTTTTGACTCAGAACGGCCTACAAATAGTGCTGCAAGGTCCAACAGTGAAATGAGTTAGGCCTATACATATATCATTCTTACCTCATCGAAATTTGAATATGACGACCTGGATGTCTGCCACCTGTCCTTCAGAAAGAAAATGTTGTTGTACAATAGAGATGACTCGTAAATTTCATCCGTTCTGGCGCGTAATTTCATTCGACACAACTATTTCTTTTGCTCTTTCTTCTATGTGCTTCTCATATTAATTTTTCTCTTCACTGTTTCCCTGTCAGCCTCACGGGTCTTTTCCTCATTTGCTTCTCAGCAGTATGTCATAAGATGTGTTTTTTTTTTTGTTACCCTTTAATCTTATTTGTTTCCCCATAAACAAGGGTTAGCTCTATATATGTATCAATAAAATTTGACTAGAATTCTTTATCCTATTTTGTGGGGCACATTCTGGCAGGGCAGCTGATATCCTTCCGGGCGAAATCCAGCGGAGAATTGCCGCGAAATCGTTGCTTACCCGTCCACACATGCAATCACCTGGCGCAGTCGGTCGGACAAACTTTAACTTCATCAGTTAATCGGTTTTGGTGAGTGGAATGACACCGCCCACTAACTGTCGTCCACACGTAAGTTTTAACGTCGGATTCGATGAACTAACGGTAGAACTGACAAGTAAACCTGATCGTGAATACCTAGCCAACAGTTGCCCGGAAGAGGTATTGCAAAGTGAGAAGAGAGGAGCGATGTTGAAAGGGAAGAGCCTCATCCCGCGCAGTCGAGTCACTTGTCTGGCCAAGCGTTCGAGTTGTAATCTCTGGCTGGTGAAATCTGCTGAACAGAATGAGCCTCAGAGATGAAAGACGACACAAGATAATTATAAGCTTAAAGTATGCTTGATATCTGACATTCACTACGTTGTTAGAGCGCTGGTAGATGTCAGTTATTATTTTGTTTTTTGATGACGTCACAAGTCGGGAGCGAGCGGATTGGAGATCAGTCAGCGTATCGTGACCGACGTGGTTGGTTGTTTCAGCTTCATACCTGCGCTTTTGTGTCCATCTTGGCAAACGGCAGATGTTTCGATATTCTTCACAAGGACATGCTGGGGAAAACAGGTAGTGCTTTGTTTCTCTTACATTTAGATAAGTCTGAGTGTACCACAAACATTCACATTAGTCATAAGAATGTGATCATGCTGCTACTCTTAGCAGGCACTGACATGCCCATGTGACAGAACATACCATGTTGGTGTGCTGCCAGCAGCGGCAAATTCCATATTTTTCACTCGATTGTCAACAATATCAAAGGGCTTTATAAAGGCTAAAGCATGAACCCCGACGTTTGAGAACAGATCACACAGATCGACCTGCGTTTCTCGTAAAAGCATTTCACGCAATTAGGCCTTGGCCTGTCAGGCTTGTGTAATACTTAAGGAGGAATTTTCGAGAATGCTTTTTCTTTGTGTATTGCTATAATGAGCACAGTAAACAACAAAATATGATTTTACTTCGATTACACGGATGTTTATTTTCAACCAGTTCTTACATTTAAAATTTCCAGCTAAATAGGCAGAATCGGGCCGGACCGGTCCTGGTCGTTTCGGCCGTAAGTCACTTTAGGCCGTAACATCCAAAACAATGTAAGACGTTATGTTTATAGTATTTACCGTTATGTTTGTGGTATTTACCATTATTATTTCATGTTTTACGTACATCCCCAAGGGGCTGGTAGTAAACACGGCGCCCATTTTGCACGTAAACGTGCTTACGGCCTAAATGACTTACGGCCGAAACGACCCGAATGCAGGCGGACACGCCAATGCCAGTTGAAATCGAAGGCGGCAACGCTCATGAGAATGCATCATTATTTGTCTCTAATTTCTTGGCGATGGATCTCGCAAGCTACATCAGGGCAACAGGTAATGGATGACCGCGACTGATTAGCCCAGTGCATTCCATTTCTTCTTTCCTATGGGATACATTCAGGCTTCACCACAGTGACATACGTGATCCAAAAAGCTTGGACTGAAGATCAAGAAAATGGACTGAAGGAACAGAAAATAACTCATTCATTTCTATATTATCATTAATTTATACCGTTGTCCGGTAAAATTTCATTTTAATTGCAATTCACAGATAAAGAAATGAAGAAGAAGTTGAATTTGTTCCTCCAGCTTGGAATATTATGCAAAAACTCTTAAGATTTACCGTATTACATTTATCAGTATTTACTATTATGCTATCCCGTTTAAATATATACATGAATTCTGTAGGCATGCCTGCATATCATGCCATCATAGCTCTACCAAATTAGAGTGATAAGTCTATAGTAAAAGAGGCTACTTTTCAATTGTAAAAAATATCATTACAATTCGGTACATTGTAGTAGAGGAATAGGCCTCTATAGAGGATAAATATTGGGCTTTCAAAAGCCTTGTCTATAAAGTTCAGTACTATTATAGGAGTAGGTCTGTGATTAGAGGATACTTGGACCTGCATCTGTAAAAAGAATCATTATGGTGTTGCATTATGTTAGAGACATAGACCTATGCTCAAGATGCACTTGAATTTGTTCGCACAGGTTTAGGGTCTTTGTAGCCTGCGTCCATGTTTTCTCATATATACATTATTTAATGCTTGAATATCCCTCACACTTTCCGCAAACGTAAAATTCTCGTGTTTACGTGACTTAGGCCGATACTATTTGTTTTTATTACTTTGATATGTGACTATGGGTTAGTGAAAATATACTCATGCTGAGAGGTGTTTATTGCATAAAACTACGTAAGGTTGCCATAACAACCTTAACACGACAACGAAGTAATGATACAGTTGCAAACATTCGAGCCAAAGACAATTGGGATCGCCCACCTTTGGGAAGGCCGTCTGCTTCTCAGCTGGCGTGCTCACACGCCTGCTCCTGGTGTTTCCACTTCCCCCAGTGATAGAAACATTTTACCACCAAGTACTTTAATGGATAAGAGTAAAAATCTGGAATACATGATGTTCAGGCGTGCAGCATGTCCTATAGATAGCTTATTTGATATCCTGATACCTTTGCCAGTCCATAAAACGAAAAAGAATGTTCATTAGCATTAGCAAAAAACTTATGCTGTTTAGTTAATAGTGTTTCCGTAATTTTTAGGCGCAAGTTATTAATGCGAGACCGTAAATGTACGTATAATACATCACGTTTTCATGGTACATTGCATTCATGTTTCTTATTTCATACACTAAACAATGCATAGGGAAAGTTTACGGGGGTATGGGCATATTTTGATATGCTGATAATGCTGATAATGGTCACAAATTTGTCAGCTTACACACAATCGGTAATTACAGCAAGAAAACAATAACTATTATGCTTGTTGTAAGGGATTTTTGTATTTCATTTGTTTGTCTTTTATTTATTTTTTAAATTTATTTTTTGCGTACTCACGACACGCTCATCATTATTTTTATGTCCTTGGCTCTCATGGTATTATAACTGTATCTGCGAGTGAAGCATGGGTCATTCTTTGAATATTACATGTATTAAAAATTGAGCAATGCATACCTGTAATCGGCATGTTACAGCTGTGCTATACTACTCTGATGCTTTCCGTTTGGTCATTAACCATTATATTATAGATTATATTATTGTTATTAAATGAGCCCCATTATATTATTGACCTTTACGCTCTAAAGATAATGTTCAGTTCGGTTTATATATTTTTCCTTGTTTCGTAACAGTTTTTAATTTATGTAATCTATGATGTTGCGTACTTTGTCTGTGTAACTACACACGGTATTTGTTTTTCGTGCTAGTTATATGAGAATGGGTGCTTATCAAATCATACTGTACGAAAGTTTCCGTATAATTATTAATGATGTGATTGATTCATATTGTCATTTTAGGGGATAATATCCTTAGTGATACCATGTATAGTAATTTGTATAGGGATACTATGCACAGTGGTGCAACTGGAAGCTTTTTGCAGAGGTACTGAAGGTAAAAGCAGATCAGTGAAATACTCGTGATACACTAAAATCTCCGCGGAACACGAAGTGTCAAAATTCAAAAGTGATCAAACCAGGGTATGTTAAGTTTTCTATTCTGGCAGTATTTGGCAACTTTTCTTTCAATTTCTTTCGCAGGCCGCCAATAGATTGCACCTTCAAAAAGCTTAAATTAACAGCAGCGAATGCTTTTAATCTTTCTTTATATATATATATATATATATATATATATATATATATATATATATATATATATATATATATATATATATATATATATATATATACAGTATATCGTGTTTGTGTAAGAAGGTTCGATGCTATGCTGATATCAGCAGAGGAGTAAGAAGCAAGGCTAATTTTATGAAAGTTTTCTGCAAAGTTAGTCCGTCTATGATTCAGCAGTAAAAGTGTGGTCTTTGTGTTTTTTTTCCTTGGTGCCTCCAATTGTTAGGGAATTGGAGTGTTGTATTTTCGATGAGGGATTAGAGATATATATTGGGCTCTAACTTTAGAGATGGGAGTATATACTGTATATGTGTTACACACATATATATGTGTATATATGTATATATATATATATATATATATATATATATATATATATATATATATATATATATATATATATACATAATATATATATATATATTATATATGTATGTATGTATGTATATCTATACAGACATAATTATATATACATATATTTATATATGTATGTATGTATGTATATTTACTGTATACATTCATACACACATATATATATATATATATTATATATATATATATATAAATAAATTCCTCTATCTCTAAATAGATTGATATATATATATATATATATATATATATATATATATATATATATATATATATAGTTTCCTCTCTTATCTCTAAAGTTAGAGTTGAGTACACTACTCACATCACATTACTCAGCGTCAGTCTTTACCTGAGCATCCAAACCTTCAACTCAAGTGGGCTCAGAACCAAATTAAAAAAGGGAATATAGTCATAACTGTTGGGCAATAGGAAGGGTAATTAGGAGTTTAAACTAGCTGAGGCAATAAGACTTTTTGTTACAGAAAGATTGACATTGGCCTTGTCCCAATATGTGCTCTCGTTACCCAGTGGGGTAATCGTGGCTGCATATTGATCATGATTGATTGATAGTTATGGCCGTTGGTTTATCTCAAGATTGCAGTTTGTTGTCTGTTGATCAGGTCTTGAGATTAATCATCCTCAGAGGTTAATCGAGGTCAGGTGTCAACGATAGTGCTTTGGTTATGATTATCATTTGAAAAGGTTCTTTTGGCGAAATGAATTATTAATAAGATCAGCTGCCTCACAAATACCTTTTACCCTTTTAAGGACAAGTAAAGTTAATCTTATTTTTATCAATTTACTTGTTTTTTATCAGTTTACTTGTAAAGCATAATGCAACAAAGGTCATCAACGCGAGACAGAGAGTACTCGACGTATTTTTACAGGCATTGAAGTTCTCATATGTTGATGATCACAGAATGACGTTGTTTCCTCAAAATGACTCTACTTTGACAAAAGGAGCACGAAAAATTTCCTTGGTTCGTGAGGTTAACGGGCGCTCAAGGTTAAAGCCTCAGTGTAAAGTTCAAGAGGAAACAATTACTTGGGCTTATCTACAGCGGAAAATTTCGGAAGCAAGGTCCTGGTTGGCTATACTGTCTTGTCCCTCCGTCCTTACCTCGAAAATATTGACTCACTATGACATACTTTAAGCGTGCGTACGCATATGGATGTGTGTTCGTCACATAATCGAATTTTAACTATTTAGATTTAGAACAAACCCAACGAGATAGAAATTAATCAGTGACTCTTTCAGAATTAACAGCTGACAAAATTATGATGAATAAAATATCGGTACCAATTAACAGAAATGTTTGGAGAATGGTGTTCTAACATCAAAGCAAGACGAGAAAGTTTATTTGATTAAACTCTTCAGTGCCTGAGGCTATGGTGCAATTACGTAATGAAATTAAGAATTCAGAAATGGAATATTCATGGATTTCGTTGCTTTAATTCTGACTACGTTCGCTCTCTTGCTATTTCATTTGTTCCTCTTTCGTGAAGTGGAGGAATTCTTCCCTTCTTTATTGGTTTAGGAGTTCTCTCTTGTGCCAGTATTATGTGCCAATATTATTTTCCCTCGTATTTTTGTACAATAAGCACTTTCCTCCCCTTTCTTTCTTTCTTTCTTTCTTCATGTTTGTGCTAGGAAAGCTCTTTGCTTTTGTATTTGGATGTACGTTCTTTCACTTATTTTAGTTTTTCCAGCTCAAGTGGACAGCGACTCTTTTAGAGGAATTTTTCTGCATAAACAAACTTTCCATCACATTAATGTAAATTTTACTTACTTAAATATCGTATTTTCTGCTGAAGGTCTTAATATTATCAGGATATAATTAGATATCCAAGTTTTAATTTATTTACGTCCTAAAGAAGAATATGTATAGTAAATCAAATCATAAATAGTTTCACAGCTACCTATTTAGAGAAACTTTCTTGTCATAATATCCATCTTCCTCCCGCCTGGCTTTTGACATAAGTTCCAGATTAATCTCGAGGGATCGTCCGTCCAATATTTCTGCCAAAAATTAAATGTTAGTGTTGGAGGGAGGAATTTGATTCTGTCCTTTTTCCTTATCAAACATCATTCAGTTATTCTCTTCGTCTGCACTTGTTACGATGGAGTTTTATAAAGTTCATGTCATATCTAGTTATCTGTCTCTCTCTCTCTCTCTCTCTCTCTCTCTCTCTCTCTCTCTCTCTCTCTCTCTCTCTCTCTCTCTCTACATATAACTAAATATAATTAGTCATGTATCCTAAGGCAATTTACTTTTTCGAGGGTACAGAATAATGAACATCACCTGAGTCTGTATCATTTTTTATTCCCCTTTTAAATGTTGTTTATCGGTTTTCTTTGTCTGTTTATTTATATATATGTTTATGTCTTTTTTATTTATTTATTTATTTCATGAATGTAGAGTAAATGTTGTTTTTTACAATATTAGTATCTTTCTTCTTGTAATCATGTAGACGCAACAAAATCCTTGTTTTTCGGAAGATATTTTATACAATTACGCAGTCCATGCTGGTTTTTCTCTGGATAGATTCTTTAAATCTATCCAGTTATATATATATATATATATATATATATATATATATATATATATATATATATATATATATATATATATATATATATATATATATATATATATATATATATATATATATATATATATATATATATATATATATATATATATATATATATATATATATATATATATATATATATATGTATATATAAAAGTGTGGGCGTGTGTATGTGCGTGTGTTCCTTCAACGCTATCCTTTTCAGTTCTCTTCTGGGAAGTTTAAACTGTACAGTGGCCTCTTGACAAAGCAAAAAAATTCTCTTTCGTTGCGACAATGGAGTGTGAAAGGTCATGCATTTTTCAAAGCACAATGGGAGACATACTGGCATCAAGTTGCCTCAAGGAAGATTATTTTGTTTCGACTGTTGAACCTGTTTTGATATTGTTAAACTTTGCGTATACAAAAGGGATATTTTCTTTGTCTTGAATAAAATCTCGCAAGTGAGTCTCAAATAAAAACACTGTATTAATTTCTGAGGGGTTTCATAAAAAATCAATAAAAATAACATCGATGGACAGACATTTCACTGAAATCGAAAACTAATGTTTTATTTCTTTATGCGGCATAAGTCTTTCATTGTGATATTCGTTGTCATCTAAATTAATATCAATATCTTTAACGGATTGTCCTTGTATTATGATTCATGTGAGGGACGTTGAAATGGTGTGCTAATGCCCAGTAATGTCGGTGCCACGTGTCATGTCGTGTGGTATTCACAGCAGGGGAAGGAGAAGCTCCGCTGTTTTCTGGCAAGTCTTTTGAGAGTAAGTTGAACTTGACATGAACAGCGACAGTGACAAGATAATGGATCCCATTTCCCAGCTGCTCAGTTGAAACAAGCTATTTAGGTTTGCTTGGCGTCGTTCGGTAAATGAACCAGAGAACCATTCGTCAATGGAATTTTAAGAAAAAATAAAGACTGGAGAAATACGAAGGGGGTCGAGATAAATGTGAATGGAAGAAAAAACAACGAAGTCTTTTCACTGTTGTGCTTTAGTAATTCAGAATAATATGTGCGTGGGTAGATGTTGAAATGTAATCAACGCTGTTTCCGTTTACAGGCAAAATCAAATTCATCTTTGTTTCCTTTCAACTGGTAAAGACTTTGCGATAACATTTTTTTATCCTCACATTCTGAAATTAGTCACTAAATAGCTCCTTTGAAACTATAGATTAGGCTAAACTAAAATCAGATCGTTGTAAGGAAAAAAGCAAATAAGTAAATAAATTGGATGAATAAATAAAAAAAAGTAAATAAACTGTGCCTGTGCCATAAATTTTAATCCTGGTTTTGCTTTAGATGCAGGTGAGAAGACGAGGAAGACTTTGAATAGCTGGCCAACTCTGCTTCGTATTTCCCATGAGGTCCCAGCTGTCTAAGATTAACAGTTCTGCACAATGGCTCATCTCGGATGTTGCCACTTCTATCTTGTGCTAAACCCGCCCATATTGGTTCAAGGTTCGGATGATTTAAATACGATTTTATTTTGCAAATAATTTGAGGATCATAGCAACCAGTGGGTGTATATTGTTTTATATTGCTCACGGAGTCGTATTGTACTTGAGTAACCTTTCTTCCTTCTTCTCTATTGTCTTGCAGCCTTCAGCATCCCTTTGTGTGCTCACTTCTCAAGAAATTCCACACCAGTGACGTGGGTCAATTAAAATGCGAAAGAGACAAAAGGTGAATGGTCGACCTAAAAACTGCCTCTTGCATCAGTATCTAAGGTTAGTGACTGCTGCAGGACTCATACTCTTCCTTATTACTGGTATCTTCGTGAATTCCCCTTCGGCTGCTCGTATTCAACTGGCAGCTTGTTCAAATCGAAGCCTTCAGTAACTTCCTTCCGGCATTTGTTAGTGGTGTTGCAAATACTATTATTCATGGTAAACGGTATTTAGTGATGTTTGCACCAAGTTTGTTTTAGTGATAAAGAAGTTTACTCACATTTATGTGATATGGCAGTTTATTAAATAACTTTATACATTTTACCTTTTGCTGCGTACATTGCCTTCATAAGTGTTCTGGTAATTATGAGAATCTCACCATCTTCCCCTTGATGATTCTTTTACTTTCTGAAAGAACTTACTTGATAAAAGAAAATCTGAACATCAAATTACAACAGTATCACTGAAGAAATCTCAGTTTTGAGAATAAACTTTAAATTTTACAATTTAAGATTCGACACTTTATTCATTGATCTCTCTCTCTCTCTCTCTCTCTCTCTCTCTCTCTCTCTCTCTCTCTCTCTCTCTCTCTCTCTCCAGCAAGTCAAATAAATAGAATCAGAAGCTTAATCACATACAAAGAAGGAAGAGACAAACAGACAGAGAGATAGCAATTTGAGTCCGCTTTAATAAAAGTCTTAGTGGATAAACTCCTTGGGTCTGTAACGTTGTCTTATCGTCATTAAGTTTTTGATATATTTTCCCACGAGTCTTGTAACGGAAGATTTTGGAGGCAGCCATCTTGGTCGGCCTTCTCTGCAGATTTTTGTTTCTTTTTTAAGCGCAGCAATTTTCTTGCTTCTATCATTAGTTTGTTCTGCGTGTTCGCTTGAAGCAGGTTAAGTTAAGTTTTAACAAAAAATTGCGGTTTTGCTTGTGTATCTAAAATGACCCAGAACTACTGGGATGAGAACAATGAGATGGGAGACTGTGGAAGACTAAGCAAAGAAAAGAGATGTGGGGAAATTTTACAGAGGCTCTTTACGTTATGAGACGTTGGAGGCTATGATGCTATATATATATATATATATATATATATATATATATATATATATATATATATATATATATATATATATATATATATATATATATATATATATAAATATACCTCATTCAAACTGTACCTTTATAAAGGACCTCATTCAAACTGGATGGTATATAATGGAGTATTTATTCAGAAAAGTTACAAGCTTTCATGGACAAACAGTCCACATTATCAAGTATCCGTACAGTGACCAGACGTGTAGTCCAGCTGTATTTATATCTGTGTGCTGGGTACTTTTAATCCTATAATCGCCTAGCTCCTCCTGTGTGACCCCCAAACACTCGTGACCTTGGCCTTTCTCTGCCGACTTCTTCTTCAGGCCTTTCTCTGCCGACTTCTTCTTCAGGTGTCCATTTTCCGTGCGTCCTCTTGCGTTTTTCCTTCATTTCCTTGCTACTGTAGAGTGTACGATTTTTCTAAATATGCTGTCTTCAAAGCCGTTTCTGGTGTTCCCTGTCTTTGTGTTGTTAGCGCATGTTATGAAGGCGTTATCTACAACCAGTCTGGCCGTTTTGGTGGTGTTCCTGTACAGAAAACTCATATTTTCCCAGTCTATTTTATGGTCATTTTCCCAAAAGTGTTTGGCAACTGCCGACGTCTGATTATAATGCCTTATGTTCTGCAGGTGTTGTTCGCTTTGCTCTTTACATGATTTGCCAGTTTCGCCATAGTACCCATCTTCGCAGTCTAGACACGCTGCCATATACAGTATACCCCTCCTCTACCGACTTTTTGTTTCTAACTATTTTATTCCTAATGGTGTTTTTGTAGCTGCCTATGAGTTTGAAATGATCTAGCTTCCTTTTATTGGGTGTAATAGAGTTGTTGTCCAGGACTGTAATTATTTTCTTCCCTACCAAATGTTATTTTTCTATCCTTTCCCTCTCCCCAAAATAGCTTTTCTTTGCCTTGATGTTTGCCCTCTCCCACCAATACTTAGGGTATCCTGATCTCCTAAAACCCTCCCTCAGGTATTCCAGCTCTTCATCTAAGAATTCGGGACTGCAAATCCTATAAGCCATAATGGCCAACCCTGTCATTACTCCTATTTTTATTTCTTTCCTATGACTGGAGAACCTATGTATGTATGAATTGGTGTGTGTTTTCTTCCTGTATACCTTGAATTTTAAATTTTCCCCTTCCCTCTTTACCAGGACATCCAAGAAGGGAATTTCTCCCTCCTCTTCTTCTATTGTGAATTTGATGTGTTCATTTAGTTTCTTTATGTTTTCTAGGAACTTGTGTAGATCTTCCCTTTCTTCCTTATAAATAATCAAGATGTCATCCACGTATCTACACAAGTTCCTAGAAAACATAAATAAACTAAATGAACACACCAAGTTCACAATAGAAGAAAAGAAGGCGGGAGAAATTCCTTTCTTGGATGTCCTGGTAAAGAAGGAAGGGGAAAATTTAAAATTCAAGGTATACAGGAAGAAAACACACACCAATTCATCAATACATAGGTTCTCCAGTCATAGGAAAGAAATAAAAATAAGATTAATGACAGGGTTGGCCATTATGGCTTATAGGATTTGCAGTCCCGAATTCTTAGATGAAGAGCTGGAATACCTGAGGGAGAGTTTTAGTAGATTAGGACACCCTAAGTATTGGTGGGAGCGGGCACAAATCAAGGCAAAGAAAAGCCAATTTGGGGAGAGGGAAAGGATAGAAAAGCAACATTTGGTAGGGAAGAAAATAATTACAGTCCTGGACAACAACTCTATTACACCCATCAATTGGAAGCTAGATCACTTCAGATTGATAGGCAGCTACAAAAAACCATTAGGAATAAGATAGTTAGAAACAAAAAGTCATTAGAGGGGGGGGGTTATATATGGCAGCGTGTCTAGACTGTGAAGATGGTTACTATGGCGAAACTGGCAAATCATGTAAAGAGCGAAGCAAACAACGCCTGCAGAACATAAGGCATTATAATCAGACGTCGGCAGTTGCCAAACACTTTTGGGAAAATGACCATAAAGTAGACTGGGAAAATATGAGTTTTTCTGTACAGGAACACCAACAAAACAGCCAGACTGGTTGTAGATAACGCATTCATAACATGCACTAACAACACAATGGCAGGGAACACCGGAAACGGCTTTGAAGACAGCATACCTAGAAAAATCGTACACTCTACAGTAGCAATGAAACGAAGGAAAAACGCAAGAAGACGCACGGAAAACGGGCACCTGGAAGAAGAAGCGGGCAGAGAAAGGCCAAGGTCACGAGTGGGTGTGGGTCACACAGGAGGAGCTAGGCGATTGTAGGATTAAAAGTACCCAGCCCACAGATATACTGTACAGTAAATACAGCTGGACTACGCGTCTGGTCACTGTACGGATACCTGATAATGTGGACTGTTTGTCCAAGAAAGCCTGTAACTTTTTTTGAATAAATACTCCATTATATACCATCCAGTTTGAATGAGGTCCTTTTAGTAATTCTGCCAATTCACAGAACAATTGTGTATGTGATAAAGTTAATTATATATATATATATATATATATATATATATATATATATATATATATATATATATATATATATATATATATATATATATATATATATATATATATATATATATATATATATCTATATACATATTATATATTCTTTTTTTTTTTTTCTAATTTAAAGTTTAGTTATTACCATTACCGAAATGCGTGTAATTTATTAAATCTTGCTTTATCAACTATATACTAACTAAAATATGGAGGAAAATAGTAAATTACGCCCCTAGATCGTTTGTTTTGCATGGGATTTCAAGGAATGTCTATGCGTCATGTATTGTGGTTTCTTTTATGACGATGATTTTATTGGAAAAATTAGTAATGACCGTTTCTGTCACTTTTCTGTAATATCCGATTGATGTTTAGACCTCACAAATTACTTAATTATATTCTGCTTCTTGGAGCCAGATACGCTGCCTGACCAATCCTTGTAGGAAAGAATACTTTCTCCGTCATCCTTGTCCTTTGAAAGGAGATATGCCGTTTGAACAGTTGAACAGATCCTGTTCGTAAATAAAGTGTTCTTAAGTAGAGAAAAGTTCATAGTTCGTGTGTTTGGTTGCTTTCAGTTTGCGCGCAGTGGTTCGTTTTTTGTTGTAAGCAAAAGTCTATGACCGCATATGTTAGGAGTTTATAAAGGATTTTATGTACTTGGCACATGGATGAACTAGCAAAACAAAAATTTTTGTATTTTTTTCGTTTTAGAGTTATATCGTTTGGCCATCTTCCTTTTGGGATTTAGTACATGACTATCTTAATGTCAGTTAAACTTAATAAATTATGTTCCATTTTTCAAGTATCAAGATTCTGCTGATTATCCTAATATCAGCCATCCCGGAACTTAATTAGAGATGCTGACTTTTCGAACTGCATTGGTAACTACAATTTTCCATTCAAAATGAAGCGGCGATGAGCTTTCCTCTATTTGCATACTCGGAACAAACACTCTGCAAGCTAATCATCCCCCTTTAGGGCGTACGGTAGAATTTGTCTATCGTACTTCAGGAGAGGGGGGGGGTCCTTGCACAAAAAATCAATAATAATAAATAAATGTAGATGTAAATAATGTCTATCAGGTGGAGCCTTTTTAACTATTGTTGACTGATAGTAAATGTGACTTTCAACATGATTATATCTGAGGATTTAAGACCCACGAGATGTAACCTCTGAATAAAGCCTACCAAAAGGGCATTAGCGGTCGTGTAGTTCAATTTTTTGGAAGCTAAATACCCATGCAGTCAGTATCCAGCTACAATTAGTAAAATACATCGAAAAGTTACTGACTTTCGTCGTACGTCATATTCTGAGAGATATTTATTATAAGATTTAACATTTTAATTAAATTTATTTATAAATAAAAGCTGCATGTCTTAAACGTTAGGAACAGAAAGATTAGTTGTTCAACTTTCTCACAATGTTTATCGCGGCCATAGTTTCAGCCGATTTGTTTGCCACGGATAATAACTTGACCTAGTAATATCTTAAATTTTCAGAATACCGTGTATTGAAAGTTACCCAATCAGTGTTGGTAATGACTAACAATATTGCCAATCTTGCAGGTTTTGCTAGTCCTCCGAGTCATGGCAGTTTCGAACAAGTTTCTACTGAACGAAGATATACCAGAGTTACTTTGAACTGTATGCAAGTAACTAAATAGGGTGCTTGCATTGGGAGCACTTGTAATGCAACAGTACCAGTTAAATGACCCTCGGCTACACTTCAGCATTTCAGCCTTGATCGCGGTACACCTTTATACTTTAATTAAAAGGAAATACTGTCTTCCGGTAAGTTCTTTACTTCACAGTGACTAAAGTACTTTGTTTGGGGTTTGCAAGCTTTCTAAAGACCTTGTAATTACAGTTAGTGTTTTTATAAATGTAAATATGTAATTAATGAAAATAATATAACGAGCTACAGCTATGCTGTTACACACAATTCAGCTTACTTATGACCCAAGTAAACTGAATTGTGTGTAACAGCATAGCTGTAATATATCAACGAGCTACAGCTATGCTGTTACACACAATTCAGTTTACTTATGACCCAAGTAAACTGAATTGTGTGTAACAGCATAGCTGTAGCTCGTTGATATATTATTTTCATGTTTTTACTGAAGAACTGAAACGAAAGATAACTTCAGTCTCATAATATATTAGTTTAGGCTGGTGACTATGATTAGAACGATAATGGACTTAAGTAAATTCAGTTTTTTCTGGGAAAGAAATAAAAGTAAATTAAGTTGTTTCTGGGAAAGAAATAATTAGGAATTAAATTAAGATAGTTTAAATTAATTTACTCAGACTCATTAGAGTAGATACTTGGGAGAATTCAAAATATGAGCCGTATCGATTTTTCATACAGTATTTCGAAAACCTTGACCAAACTAACGCTTAGAAGATCATTTTTGTTGTTGTTAGTGGTTTTAAAAGATAAGAAATAATAATATGACTTATTAAGGCTCAAAACGACACTGACTGGGACAGTTTATTTCTCTTTTGAGGGAATATTACAAATAAGAAACTGCCATTCGAGAATTTAAAATTTTCATCTGTTATTTGGTGAAAAAGGACTGTATTTGATTTGTATTGGAATCAATAGACCAGTGAATACTTAATGAGTGCCAAGTTCATCAGAGGCCCCGCAGGTCAAGGGAGCCGTTTCCGACCGTTCCTGCCCCTTCCATACCGAACCCAAAACCTTTCACTGATGCTCTCTTGTGCTGTGAAAGAGAGAAACAAGAGGCATGATGACGTGCGCGCATGTGTGTGTGTGTGTGTTTGTTGGGATAAAACAAAAAGTTATGTCCTCTTTGATAAAAACAAAAGCTATAACCTCCTTGGATGCTGCTGCCTTTGATTAGCGTTGTCTCATCGTCTTCAGGTTTATGATCCTTTTCCCCACAAGACTTGCAACAAAGACCTTTGGAGACAATAGTCTTATTTGGTCTTTGTCTGCAGATCTTTCCCTCTTTCTTAAGAGCAGCAGTTAATACTTCATTTTGTATTTTTCTCCTGGCCTCTTCGTAAAATTATAAAATAAAGTCACAGACACCTGAGATGAAGTAAGTTAGTTTTCGAAAATGAAAATGCCCACAAATTTTCCTTTAGCATCCAATAAAAAACTTAGGCAAAGCTCTTACGCTAATTGATAAGACCATTCAGAAATTATCGTGTCCATTAAAGAATATGAAAACTACTTGAACTGTTGTAGCAACAACATAACTACTAAATAGTACATAACATCAAAGAACAAGTAATACGATTTAATTACATCAAGAAAGCGAAAAGGATCCGAAGCAAAATTTTCCTTCCCTGAATTAGAAATTAACGTTGAAAGCAACGGGAGAGAAAGGAACATCCTTGCTTACATATCCTCGAACAAACTCGCAGCCAGAGACAGACACACTTTACCAGGAAAGTTGGTCCTTAAATTCTGGGGAGATTGGCTGTTGTCTCCGGGAGAGGATCTCGGGGCTTTTCCCTCGGGTGTTCAGTGCCAGCAGGAAACGCCTCCACCTTCTTTATTGGTCCTTGTAAATCTCCCTTGTCTTTCCTTATTTTCTCTCTCCCTACATTGAATTTATTCCTCATTAAGCCATTTCTTTCAATGGGGGGGGGCGAGTTTGAAGGAAAAAAGGACTGTAGTACTGCATCACACGTCTCACGCTTTCTAGGTCTGTGGATCGCTCCTGGCTTACTGCCAAACCAGTCCACCCAGTAATAAATTGATACTAGGATCTGCTGGAGTCAGTAAAGAAGGCTGTGGGGATAGCAACCTCATCCCTAAAGATTTGATGTGAAACCAGATGGCCGTGTCATCTTTGTACCACCCTGCCAAACGAAAAAGAAAATATATATATATATATATATATATATATATATATATATATATATATATATATATATATATATATATGTATATCTACATACATACATATATATATATATATGTATATATATATATATATATATATATATATATATATATATATATATATATATATATATATATATATATATATATATATATATATATATATATATATATATATATATATATATATATATATACTAGCTGACCAACCAGCACTGCCCGGAAAAACTGAATAACAACCTGCAGGTAGGCCCGTTAAAACTGAATAACAGTGTATGGGTAGTGGAGGGAGAGGGGGGGGGGGAAAGAGGGAAGAAGGAGGAGAGAAAGGGTAAAGAAGTGAGAAGACAGAGGTGGAAGGGGGAGGGGGAAGGGAAAGGTTGGGGAAACGGAAGGGGGAGGTTGAGGGGAGGGGAGAAAAAGTAAGTATACCTTAGTTTAACCAGACCACTGAGCTGATTAACAGCTCTCCCAGGGCTGGCCCGAAGGATTAGATTTATTTTACGTGGCTAAGAACCAATTGGTTACCTAGCAACGGGACCTACAGCTTATTGTGGAATTTCGAACACATTATAGCGAGAAATGAATTTCTATCACCTGTAATAAATTCCTCTTATTCTTCATTGGCCGCTCGGAGATTCGAACTCGCGGCCAAGAGAGTGCTAACTGAGAACGGAACCCAATCGCCCAACTAAGAACTAGAGAAGGATGGGGGGGTGAATGGGTAGGGAGGGATGGGGAGGGCAAGGGAGAAGGAAGGGATAGGGGAGGGAAGGTGAGGGAAAATGAAGGGAAGAGGGGATGGGGAGGGGAGTTGAATTTTCTAATTGGGCCCAGCAATTCCTAGTACTGGCCCTGATAGAAATTGTCGATATACGTGATTTTTTAGTGGATTACGTACTTAGATATGATGATGGTGGTACATCAGGGTATTTAAGAATTTGTATTTTATTGACAAGGTATAATTAAGATACGTTTGGCTTATGATGAATACTGAAAAAAATGTGGTGATTCCGTCACGAGTAATTTTTTAATGGGGGTTAGTTTTGTCACAGCAGCATTTAGTCTGCTAATACGCTTGCACGGATGGTAATGAACTAGTTCTGATCTCCAAAGTTAAGCCCTACAATTTTTTTTTTGTGGATTAAGTACTAAGACATGATGGTGGTAATACCACAAGGTACTTAAGAATTTGTATTTTATTGGCAGGGTATGATTGAGATACGTTTGGCTTTAGATGAACACTGAAAAAATGTGGTAATTTCGACGTGAGTAGTTTTTTTAATGAGGGGGGTTAAGCCTGTGACAAAAACATCTCCGTGGCGAGGATTGTAAGGCCTGACTGGTGTGGTGGTAGAAGTTATATTTTGAATTGCATTGCTTTATGGCTGAATGAAAGAAATTCTAATGCAGTCAAACACATCTGTTTAATTTTTTGGATGTACTAAACTGATGATAGGTTTGCAGTGGGAGGAGTTTAATTAAATCATACGTCTGACAGCGCCTGTAATAATAGGCGTAGCGTCAGTGGAAAATGAGAATTAACCCAGAAAGTTGAAGGAAAAGGTGACGTAAAAACGAAAATTTCATTTGTTTTGTCTGTATTTGTATGTCTGTCACAGGATAGGGTTTGATTTCGAGTTACAAACTTTTATGGGGTGACATAGAAGCTGTGTGCAAAATTTTGTCTGGGTCTGTCAAGCGGTTCGGATTTCTGTAGTGGACAAACAAATATACAAACATTCACTTTTATATGTATATATATATATATATATATATATATATATATATATATATATATATATATATATATATATATATATATATATATATATATATATATATATATATATATATGTATGTATGTATAAATTTCTGACTCACTCTGACTCATTGAGATAGAACCAGGTCACTCAAATGTAAGGCCAGTGCGAACCAGTTGACCACACAATTCATTAAGAATTTGGAAGCTGAGGTACTTCTGTGCATGAGGTTTGTCCTTCACAAGCTTAGGCGTTAGCTTGCC
>NC_089788.1:61249547-61354547 GCF_040412425.1 Macrobrachium rosenbergii
GGGTGATGTTGGATCCCCGTTTTGGTTAAATGTTTCTTGCTACAGATGGCACAAATTGCAGGGCCTCTGCAACGGTCCTGGTGGTGACCATGGCGCTGGCATCTCTAGCACCCGAGAGAGACTCTGGAGTGTATTCCTCTGCGGGTAAGTATCCCCATATCCTAAGCCATACTTGGGCCGGGACTGGTCCTCTGAAGGTGGTAAGGATCTCCCGTGAAGGCGTTTTGTATTTATTCAAACACCTTTCGACATTTACAATATGGGGGAACTCCAGAAGAGGATCCAAGGGGAGCTCTATTGGGTAGTTGCAGATGATGGCTTTGTTTAGATTTTCATTTGGACTGAGGAGCTGGAAAGCCATGTTGGTCTTCAGGAGGTCGACTGTAGCACGGTCTCTGGGAGTAACGGTGAATTCTCCTCTGAGATTCGACCGAGCAGAGATGTTAATACCGGGGTTATTTTTCTGAAGAGCCACTAACGCAACGTTCGAGGTCCGTCCTTCAGCAGGAAGTGCTCGAAACTTCGGCAATGGAGGGTTCTCATTTGCGTCGGAGACTGTATGAGGGAGGGGTAGCTGTTGAGGGGAAGGGGTTGACAAAGAGTAGGAGGAGTACGAGGGTCCAAGGACGTCTTAGGACGAGACGTTTGCAAGGAAGAGTAGGAGGTGGAGGGGGAAGGGGAAGATGGGTGGGATGTTGTTCAGGTGTTGCCAGGTCGCTACCGGCTTCTTCGAAGCTGGAGGGTGAGCTTCGTAGGTAAAGTGACCAGAAGGCAATGGTCATTTCTTCTATGACTAGTGGTTTTCACTTCACTTTTCACAACGATAAACACTTCAACTGTCGAGGATAATAAAAAAGAAATAAAAAAAAGCTGCTAAGTGCGAGTGATAAGGCCGTGACACTGCCAAAAGACAGTGCAAGGCGAAAACACTAACAAGTGGGAGGCTTATTACATATGACCGATTCATTTACAAAACTTGCACACAGCTCAATAGCTCGTGCGAGCCGCAAAGTAGTCCCGATCTCTTGATAGATCGAGGAAGGGATTAAATTCAGGCATCTGTGTTTCTTCACAGACATAGATTTACATATGGGTAGATACAAGGCATTTGATTGACAGTTATACATACATTACTGGAAAGCTGGCGTAGCGACATACAAAATGATAAAAATCCATGAAAGGTGACAATACGGTGATTGAGATTTTGGCATAAAAGACATGCGAGAGAATTTGTGTATCTCTCGACTGCGTGGATTTTCCTCCCACGTTACTCATGGCGGGAGAAAGCAGGTTTTGATCGTAGGCCTGCCACGTGGTCGCTGCAAGACAAAAACAAAAATGATTTAAGAGAATTATGCCTTTTCGTTTTGGGACACTAGAAAAGTAATACGGGGGTTCTCAGAAATGAAAATATTCAAAACATCACCGAAGACAGTGAATCATTCACATGTGTGATGGTTTATGATATGTTCAATAATAATTTATAAATAAGATAAATTGAAAGTGTTCTCTTTAATATTTCCGTGTTCTAAGACATTTTCAAAAGGACCAAGACTCGGAACTTAGCATGTAGAAATCCATTGAGTGGAGGATGTTTTCTAAAGGGTTAGTCGATTGCTAGGCCATGTGTTGGGTAGTAGGATGTTCAAATACAGTATGCAAAATTCTGGACTGCACCAGAATTAGAGGAAACGGTAATGACATACAAAGGCCTTGGACCACATGTCACAACAATGAAGTTATGCCACGCCAACTCTTCCTAAGACTGATATATTGTTATGCTTTAGTGTGTATGAAGTAGAAGCAACAAAAGCTGATGGTATGGAATACAGATGATCTCTGAGGAATTTCGAAAAGCGAAAGAGGGCTAGAAAAGGATGATAATATATTGTCACGTAGCAAAGCCAACCAAGAAGGAACACGCGAAAAAGGACAAGCCAACCAAAAAATCCATTATTAATTCCAAACCATACGGCGAGTCGTTAGGGCCCAAATAACCGTCAATAAAAAAAAACTTTCAGACGAAACAATCTGAACTTCAGTAAACTTCTTCCTCTAACTGGAAGTATATGGCCTTTGTTTTGTGTATTTTTGGGAGGATGGGACCAATTCCCCAGTTACCTTTCCCTTGCACCTCCCACCCCCTCCCCTCATCCACCTTCTGGCCCTCATTGCATGATGGGAGAGGTGGGAAGAGGTAATTTCGGGTAGGACAGAGACGGAGAAAAGAGCAATTGACTGCTACAAAAAGCGAATGGGAGAAAAAGACATTGCGAGTGTTCAAAGAGAGAGAGAGAGGATGGAGAGAAAGCTGTGTGCAAAAATTAAGAGCATTCATAAGTCTTCGCTTAGCGTAAAGAAATTTCCCTTGGGCTTCGTGTTAATGATCTCAGGAAATCATTAACATTTCAAGAGACGAGAAGCGTTATCGTGCGTTTCTCTTCTCTTGTCTTCCTTTTTCTCTTTTACGTTTTTTCCTTATTTGTTTTTCTGTCTTTTATCGCATGAAGACACATTCCACAAAAGCGGACAGTCTTTAGAAATGAGTAAGAGGGTAAAAGGAGGTTTAAGAGAACTTAAAATTAATGTGAAAAAATGCCATTCAGTGCCGCCTGTCTGTCTGTGTCTCACTGTCGGACGTCTGCTGATTGGTTACCAACCTTTTAATTGACAAGCGGCTCAACTCTCCTGATTGCTGGCAAGTGGAGAATGTTACAGAGGTGCTTCTGAATAAGGAAGGTCTATCTGATATTTAGTCTCTTTATCTTTCTCTATCAAAAGCGAATATATCCAGGTCTTATCTCCAAACCGGACGAGGAAATGAACGGTAATAGCTCACTCCTTTATAAATCGAGTGTTCCTCTCTTGCCCTAAGGAATAGGTTATGTACCCGGCGATTAATCGGCTATTGTGAGTCACTGTTCGAATGGAGAGAGAGAGAGAGAGAGAGAGAGAGAGAGAGAGAGAGAGAGAGAGAGATAATATACTTAACACGAGTGATCAGAATTCGTTGAGAATGAATACCCTTATGTATTATGGATTAAAGCCGTTCATAAATTATTCGGCAGATATATTCACAAAAAAACGAGAAGTGTGGGAGTACCTTACGTTTGTCTAGTCGATGGTGATATGTGAGGTTTTTATGAATAAAAATTTCACGTTCAAAATAAAGGAGAATGGTGAGAGAGAGAGAGAGAGAGAGAGAGAGAGAGAGAGAGAGAGAGAGAGAGAGAGAGGTGAAAGAGAGACATAGTTAGACAGAGAGAGAGAGAGAGGGAGAGAGAGACCATCATATATTATTTCGTCAACCCAAGCAATTTAATAATATCTGAATTTCATATGGGCCACCGGTCCCAACTTTTGAACAACAAGGGGGACCTAATTCGATAAATTCGGTCTGTTTATCTAAGCGTTACAATCTCTCATCTTCCTCCTGTCATTATGCAAAGCAGAGTGTGTCTCGGGATCCTTAAAGTAATTCTTGGAGAAGAGGAGGGGCGGAGAGAGAGAGAGAGAGAGAGAGAGAGAGAGAGAGAGAGAGGAGGGGGGAAAGGCTGAGTGTTGAATCGAATCTCGGACTGACAAGGTATTTGTAATCTTCTCTCTCTCTCTCTCTCTCTCTCTCTCTCTCTCTCTCTCTCTCTCTCTCTCTTTCCTCTTCCTCTTCTCATCTTCCTCTTCGTCGTCGTCGTCCTCCTCCTCTTTCCTTTAGTTTTCTCCTCCTCCTCCTCCTCCTCCTCCTCCTCCTCCTCCTCCTCCTCCTCCTCCTCCTCCCCTTCTCCAAAAAAAAAAAAACAAGCAAATCACTAATTGGCTTCGATCGTGAATAGGACGTGGCCATTTGTGAGTTCCTAAATTGGGTTCGTGGACGGTAGGCAACGAAGAAATTAAGACTTATAAGATAATCCCATTTTGCATTTTCTTGTTCTGTGGAATTTTTCATCATTATTTTATCTTCTCTCTTCTTTTTATTGTTTACCTCATTGCGACTCACTGAAAGAACGCATTTTAAGAGTAAAGTTACAAGACTTTTTCTTAGGGCCCCAGTAGGGTACTGAAATGTCTAAGGTACATGTATGGATTAAAAAGCCCATAATATTCATCATTTTCCGTAAACAAGTCCTTCCAACCCCATCCTTCGCCAGCTCCTCGTATGAATAAATAGCCAATTACTTATCATCAATTCCAGGCTTTTTAAGTTGCAGTGTGAAAATGATTTCCTAATGGCTGACACGATAGGCGTAAAAACAGGATCACATTAATAATGTCATTTTCTTAACAAGATGAAACTGGGTGCCAATATACACACTGGAAATCCTCAGGTCCTTAAGGTAACTGGGTCGATGGAGGTCGCTGAGAAGAGAGACAGTGTTGCCAATGTTGAGAAACTGCAAGGGCCTGATCTAAAAGGGTCTTTCCGAGGTGGAAGCCTGGAGATATCAGAAGTCCAAATTCGAAATTGGGGACACACTGGTATTTACTCCTTGTAAACCGGCTTAGCACTGACCATAGCCATCACCGCCAGAAATGAATACCATAAAGTATGAAAAAAATTCCTGATACACATTTTCATGAAACATTCATTCACCCTTTGCATGCTCAACATTTATAACACATCCTCTTTAAGAACCTGGAAAGACGGTAATTAACTTCTTCATCAAGGTACTCAGAGAGGAGATGACAGGAATAGCATCTAAGTTTACCCCATTCTTTTGTCTTTTTCCTCATTATTATGGTACCAGATGATTAGCAGTCAATCAGTCAACCCCTTTTTCCCCACTATTTATGTAATGTTGTCACATTGCATTCAACTGGATAACTGTTTCTCTTCTATTCTGCACCAGCAATTTTACAATTCTAAATGATACAAGAAAAAAGACGATAAATTTTGGTGATCTTCCAACCGAATTGAAAACAATATCTTCTCAAATATAAACGAAAAAAGAAAAATAAAACAAACACAAACTCAACGGAATCAATACCCGTCGCTCCCAAAGCGTCAACCTCGACAGAATTATGCAAATGACTTCTGTCATATTACTGGGCCTCGCTTTCAGGGGATTTGTTTCACTGAAATGGAATGCAAACATTTTCCCGTTTTCAAAGGGCGTTTTCCTTTTGATGCTTTTGGCGGAAAACAGGCGAGAGATCAAATGGAACCTCCGTCATATTTTATCATCAGAGGAAAAGATTAAACTGGATATCTGTACAAAGACTTATACCAGAGAGCATTACCTGATATTCTAGCAACGTAACTCATGAATGGATGAATATTTCTTTCAAACGTTAATTCTCTCTCCCTTTGATCATTCGCACAGCAAAGTACAACTTACGATCCTTTCTGGATGCAATAAATCTCTGGCACTTAATATTTTGTCTGAACATCTGAGCATCGCGGTTTTTTTTTTAAATAGCGTTCATTTTTTTACAATTATGATTTCCTGACGTTTAGCATTCATGTTCGTCATTTGATTTTCTGTTTCAAAAAGTCTTGGGGAAATTACTTTTACCTGTGTCGATTATGTGGTTATAAGAAACTATAGTAATAAATAATTGTATTTATATTATCACCATTTTAACAGAGACTAAAAAATTTACTGTTCACTATCATTTGTTTTAAATGAATTTTCTTCAGAGACGCCTACAGTGCATTTATGGAGTTCATGATAAATTACAATTAGGTGCGTTTTTTAAACATTAATTGGCAAGTATTAAAAATTACATCAATTTGTATACAAAACAATTGCAGGATAGATAGTTGACATAGTATTAGATTAGATCATTGAAGAGTCCACCTTAAAACATGTATTCCTAGAAATTCTTCTTCATTTCCTAAATGAAACTGCAGAAAACGCTGTCAGACATCACAGGCCAAGATTCCAAAAAACATCACAAGTTGGTCTGGAAATACGAAACCCAGCGTTCCCTTCTGTTTTCTCTGAGGAGGGAAAATGCACGAAACGTCTCGTGGCGCCTAGGTCCATTGCCCCTCTTCGATACAGAAATTCTGATGCTGTTGAGAAAGAGGGAGAGAGAGAGAGAGAGATTAGAGTGCGACAGAACCTAATAACCTTGCAGTGTGCACTTGTGTTTCCATTCCTATGTCTCCTTGACTCAAGACATTTTTCCTTATCTGCGTTCCAAAAATTCCTTCCACGTTCAGTGGTTTGTTGTCGAATATCAACACTAAGCTTTCTTTTATTTTCCCTATGGAGAAGGCAATGAACGATCATAAACGTTTTAGTCTTGTTTTCCCGTTCACCGTAATTTTCCTGCGCAGAAGATGTCTGTCGGTTTAATTACCTACCTCGCAAAATCATTTCATTCTATCGACCAAAACAAAGTACCTTAAATTTCTTTATATTCACGGCAAAGTTTTTTCTCAAAATATTCTCAGATCTTTACTTCAAAGCTTCATATGAACTCCAATTATAATTAAAGACAAAGAGGATAAAATTAGCCCACCTCATTTTAAATTACATTTTTTTCCGGGGGGATGAAGCATCGATTAATTCATTCAACATGATTCACATGAAAGGATTAGATGGTATGATTATGAGATGTGAATAGTTAATATGTTGCAGAAAATAACTATCAATATTGACAGAAGTCTCTCCACTTTTTAACCTAAAGATATTTCACTGAAACGAAAGATAAAAGGAAGACATATTTCTAAAGCCGGTCTTAGAATTTTCGTATTTTTCCTCTTCCGTTTATGGAAAAGCCCTGGAAATCCTGTATGTTCTCCTCAGCCACTACAGCTTTTCATTAGACTCCACTTCTCGAAATCAAGAGAGGTCCTCTTTATCAGATGCTGTAAACCTCCCTAGAGAGGCGATGTGCTTATTTATATTTTGTTGTTTAATATGTCATTATATCGAAATAGAAATTGACATGAGAGAGAAAATAACCAAACAGACAGACAAATAAGTAGGCAGTGAATGCGTGCGCCAGAGTAACGCGAGAGGACGGAGAGAGGGCAGGTGGGGGGAGGGGGTGGCCTCCCTGAATGTTTCCGCTTTGCCTAGAGCGATGTCTCATCGTCATCAAGTCCCTTTGATCCATTTTTCCACAATCCACAGAAGAGTACTTTTGAGAAGCTTCCTCGTTTACATACCTAGGTGGGCAGATTCTCCCATCTATCATACAGGCTATTTGGGTACTGTTCTCTAAACTAGGATGAGTTTAAGGAAAGAAAAAAAAAAGTGTCACAAGTACCCTCTAACTTTTTGTGTGCAATCAAACTTTGACAGCCTCCTCTACTTCATACACAGAAACCTCTGCCGTGTTTTAAGTCACGAGTTCAACTTGCGCCTTATGCAGCTTCTGTCCAAGTAATGTGGAGGTTGTGAGTCTTAGGCAGCTTAGAGCACAGTGGATCGTTCTCCATTTATAAGACATATAAAGGAAAAATAGGACTGAATTCGGTCTTGTTTTTCCATGAAGTAATCCAGTTTTACATAGAATGAAAAAAAATGTATTCCGTTTTCTTTTGTTTTATATTTCCGTATCTAATCCATTCTACTCTTTTTCGTTTTAGCTTGTGGCCGGGGGACCATATAAGTTCCGGTGACCGTCTGGAAATCCACATGGTTCGAATACCAGGATTCCAGGTAAGTTTTCATTAAAGTTGATAAGGGTTTTTAAGGTCATGCAACCTGATTCTGAAAGCCTTGCTTAGATTGGAGGACTAAGCTACTTTGGAGTCATCCACCGGGTTCATAATGAAAGAATGAACAAGGGAGAAAAAAGAAAGTGTTTCAACAGGGTTAAAAACAAATTTCTCACCACGCTTTGCAAGGATGTTATGCCATTGTGCATTGCAGTCATAATAGCAATGTCCCATTTTCCCCTTCCCTCTCTTTCTCTCACTTTTTCGGTCTGTGTTATAATGGAGTCTGGATTTTTAGACCATTCCGTAGAGTCCCCACATTAGTTTTTTCGCAATGTTCTCATGCTCTGTGCATTTTTTTCATTATTTTCGATACTTTCGAATTGATTCGGTTGTTCCAGAAACACGATTATAGAATTTCATGGATGACTTGGACCTTCGCCCTTTGTCCTTTTTCTCTTTAGAGAAAAGGTTATTTTGTTTTAAGTTTGGGAAAGAAAGAGATGAGCTGCCACAACTCGAATCAGACAAGATAAAGTTCCAGTGACCTTCTCTTGCTTGTTTTTAACTGATGAGGAATTATATCACATAAAATAAGATGTTAGCAAGTATGTGAAAGTAGGAAAGTCTTGAGGAAGCAGTTTTATTTGTGAGTGATAATTGCAACACTATTTCGGTGGGTGAAAGTAATAAGAAATATTTTCGTCTTAAAATTTAAAAACTAGGCCTCATTTAGTTTCATGAATTAATTTTAATCGTATTTAAGCTCAGTTAAAGGGTTACAGCAATCGCACTGCGCTGACTGGTTTCCAAGGGAATTGTTTACTGGACGTTAGGAAGCGTTTATTCCAGTTCCATTTCAAAAAACAAACCCTGTAGAAAGCAACGCCCTGTAGTATGTTGGAAGTTTTTGCTTGATTCTGTTAAAGTTGATAGTTTTTCAAATAAAGACATTGGCCTGTTTGTCCCTGTGTCGGTTAGTTTTTCTGTTCCATTTTGTCTGTTCATTTATTTAAGAGTAAATTGTCTCTTGAAAGGAATAATTATGTTACCTCTATTTTATTTCAACTCGTATTGAGAATGAATGTGCTGGGGACACAGACTTGATATGACAGAACAGAGGCAGTTGGCTCACTGACTGAGAAAGTGACGCCAATGGCAGTAGGAAAGAGAAAGAGAGAAGTAAAGCTCAGTGTCACAGAAAATAGCGAGGCAGAACCACTCGCCACTTTGTGTCCACTAAACGATTTTGCTTTGTAAACTCAATATTTCTGATATTGATTGATTGTTTGTGTTTTGTTTGCTAGTGTTGCAACAGAAATGGGTATCTCACAATAAAAGCGAATGAATATGCAATAAGGCATTTCCCAGTGAAAGGTTTGACTAGTTTCCTCAAGACTGACAACACATTCTCTTTCACCACCTTCCCAACATTGGCAACATTGCCTCAGCTTTAACAAGAGGCCTCCCAGTGCCTTTATTGGCACCAGACACTATCTTCTTACGTCAATGGCGTCGTTAATATAATCCAGCGTTTGCATTAAATCGTGTTAGCCAAGGAATTCTATTCAGTATGCAAATGGTGGGACTGTCTGGTTTAAATGCTCTTGTGATTGCCTGTTTGTTCCCTCGAGGGACTGATGATGGAAAGGACTGGTAATTGGAACATTATCTCGTGGATCGGCGAAATCTTAGTTTTACAGAACAATATGTAAAGATTTTTGTGAATTTTATTGTTTAGATTTACGGTTCTAATCTTAGCGGTGCCCGAAAAATCTTGGAGCAGAAGGTATGTGTATGAGAGAGAGAGAAAGGTGGGGGAGTGACGAAGATGAGAACAATTGAAATTCTAATTTATGAGCAAATCACATAAAAGTTTAACAAAGATTATCTCGTCACTGTTCAATTATTTTTGCCAGAGGTCAATGAGCTGCTTTTGAAAAATGATTATTGAATCTTTGAACTAACAATTTCACAAATAAAACAAACTAATAACTCTAATTCATGCAAAATAATTTTTCCACAAGTTTTCAACTACAATTCAGAAACTCCACTGACTTCGAAAGAGAAAATACCGAAAAGTTAAATAAAACTGTTTCAAAGTTTTTGATAGGAACGAGAAACATTTTTTTTTCCTAAACTTGATCGCTTTAGTTTAATCTAATATCCTCATCGCTCTTTCTTTTGGGTGTTTATTTCTTTTGGGTGTTTAGGAAATGATATTCCAGTACTTGTTATCTTGGTTGAGGGAAACACTATGAAGGTTTGTATTCGTTCAAAAGAGTTTCTGTAAGCTATTTGGATCATTAATCCTTCGCAACTTGAGCTTTATTTTCTATTAAGTTTCATCTGTTTTTCATCAGTCATACGATCTGGTCCTGTGTTCCTCAAGTAGTGGCTTTTAAATTTCCTTCTGATACAAGATTCAGACTTCCGTCGTTCCAAAGTGCACATGATAACGAAAAAAATGACAAAATAATACAAAGAAAATACCAAGAATCTCAGAAAGTGATAATAAAAGATTAGCAAAATAATAACAAGATAACATGATAATAAAGAAAAACCAAGTTATAAAAATAAGATAACAAGAGCATAACTGGAGAATTTCCCCATCCAGGTCCCCCTCGCTCTCCTAGAAGACTCGCCTAACGTTCAATTAACCATATCAAATATAGGTGTCAACCCTTAATGTGCGAGGTGTCATTAGCTACCCTGGAGCAAGAAGAGAGAGAGCGAGAGACCCTGCCTCACATAATACGTCTATAATACTTAGAGCTTTTTGAGGGATAATCTCATATAAGTGTTTTCCATATTTAACATAGCACTATTTCGTTCTTTTGTGCAGATAGTAACCGAAACCACTTACATGCAATAGCAGATATCAATTTCATATATGAGCTTTTCAGTCGAGAAACATGCCAAGTGCCATTTTTAAGATATATAATAAATTATATTAAAAAAATACTTTGACCCAGGATGGCACTTGGCATGTTTCTCGACTGATTGCCTCATATAATATACTACGATATCCTAATGCCATGAATTGCTAGGACCCTTGTTACTAACGTCCCAAAGAGCCTGGCATCCAGATAACCAATTCCCTAATGTCCTGAGGAACATAACCTCCTGAATATTCCCTGAAACCTCCACTAAAGAATGATCAGTCTTAAAAAGTGCTATAAATCTCTTACTTACGTGTATATACATATCCAGTGACCAGTAATCACTAAATTCACTCTCGGTGAGGAGTTTCAAATCTTTACTAAATTGGCCTCGTAAATTTTGTGAAATCAATGGTCGCAATTTTTGAAGAACGACACAGGCCTTTAGTTAGTCCTGGTGAAAACCAACGAGATTGTGACACTGTCTCCACTAAACGAACTGCGTTCAGGAAAATGCGTCAAAAACTAAATTATCTCAAATCCCATTTATTGTAAGACCGAACAGCTATGTACTTCACCGTTCGAATTTCTTTATAATCTATGAAAATCAGTTTAGATCATGAAGTTGTACAGACAAAGGTTTCCTTTTCTAAGATGACTAGGTGTTGTCGATCAAGTAGCACAAACAAAGCATTTACACGGAATTAGCAACGAAATACCAAGGACTAAGCCAGAATCCTGAGGGAGACTTATGTATGGATATGTATAGAATGCATCATAAAGGAAGCGCCATAAATCGTCTCCCCACCCCCCCACCCCCGTCCCCTAACCCATTCCACTTTTGCCCGAAAGCGTAATCAGCTGCATGACCCAAAACCATTTCGACCGTGAGCCTTGTTTATGTGGGGGCGTTCTTTGCCGTTGAAATGGTCCGTAGGATACCGATGATTCCCTCCGGGTTCAAAAGTGGCAGGAGTCCAACTTTCGATTTCTACAAATACGACGGAATTCCGAGGGATAACTTGGCTCAGTAACTGTTATGTCGTGAAATAAAATACTATAAAATATTCTACTACACTATAGTTCCTTTACCAAAACTCAAAGAGATGAAAGAGATTAAAGTATAAGATACTATCTTCCCGTGAATAATTTATCAACTTCTGAAATCGGGTAAAAATAGTTCTCTCAGAAGTTTCGTCCTTATCCTGTCCCAAATTCTGTTCATTAAATGAAACTTGATTATCGTCAATGATTCCCTTTATAGGGAAGTTTTGGAAAAGAACTGGGTTCCTAAAATCTTCCTATCGTAAGATTAATCCATTCTTCGAAGATTGTTGTAGTTGGTCATTTTATTTCCTTGGGAATCATGAAAGGAAATTCATCATATAAAGGGGAGAGTAAATTTGAATACAGTTACTAAAGAAAATTGAAATGAGAAGTTGAATCCTTTGGAACTACTCAGTGCGTTCAATCGAATACCCTCATTGTTACTGAATCACGCAATAAACCCAACTGTCTGAGAAAGGCAGCTGACGGCAGAGACATGAACAAAAGGAAGTTCCTTGCAAAGACGTCACTTGAAAAATTCTTGAGAGTCAAATGTCCCAATACACAGGATGGGATCATCTCAACTGATTTCAAAAGTGTATTGGATCGCTCTGATGGGTCTTCCTTCCATGACCTAGGAAGAAAACAAGCTGCAAAGTACAAGTATATTCTTGTGGCATTTACCATACATATCTGGTGCTTCTCTCCTTTCCCCTGCTGCACTCTAACTAAAAAAAATCTAAGCTTGCCAAGGTTATTTATGTAGAAATGCCATAGAAAAGAGCAATTAAAGGGATGATTCCCAAGGCTGAAAGACTGAATCTCAGCAGAGACATAAGTAATGATTAAATACAAATCAATCCCATGAGCAACTTGCAAAAAAGTATGAAATATTCGCTCTGAACCTTAAAACATTTGCAAACGAAACTCATCATAAATAAACCAGAATGTTTGGCTTTATGAAGGTGTTTGTCATAGGACAGGAGCACAGATATTCCAGTCGGGTCGGGCCACTGTGCCCAGAGAGAGAGAGAGAGAGAGAGAGAGAGAGAGAGAGAGAGAGAGAGAGAAATTAAAATTATTGCTTTATGTTGATAGCACATAAACTTAAAATAAATCAGAACAGACAGAGAACAGACAAAGGTTATTGTTATACGAACAACAGCTTGAAATTCTCATTTGATCAACACAAACGATGAAAAGGTTCAATGAAAAAGAGATAAGGAAAAATGTCGGAATCAAATTTCTCCCTCCAACACCAATATTTTATTTTTGGGCGGAATATTGGACAGACGATCCCCCGAGATTAATCTGGAACTTATGTCAGAAGCCAGACGGGAGGAAGTTGGATATTATAATGGAAATAATTTTCTCTAAATAGATGACACTAGTAATGTCTATAACGGAATTAATGTATTTTCTTCAGGCAGTTGCTCTAAAAACTTTAGGGTAAAGTTTTACTTTAATCAAAATATTCCTTCTTCCAAAAGACTAATAAAAATTCTAATGATTAGAAATCATGCAAAAATGTCTGCCTTCAAGAATGAAGAGAAATTTACAGAAGGATTCTTTTAAAGAAAATTTTAATCTATTCCAAAAGAAAATCACATCTTTTCGAAGGAAAGATGACTCAGCAGATTGCTTACCTCCGTCATTAGAAGTCTAACAGGTAAACACATGTATTAAAATATTACTATTATATAATTCTTCAATATAAACTAGCTTTTACAAACACATAGCCGCCAATGAAGCCTTCATTTAAATCAGCGAGAATTCCTGTCGTTCAAAATGGGTTACGTGGTTTTCATGCCATCACTCATTAATCTTGAAATTATCTTCCTAAGAGTTAATCATCTTAATTAAATGATAAATATCGCCCTAACTCTTAAAAAAAACAAAGGGATACTTCTGCTATAACTGGATAAAATTCGTACAATTATTATTATTATTATTATTATTATTATTATTATTATTATTATTATTATTCAGAAAACGAACCCTATTCATATGGAACAAGCCAACAGGGGCCAATGACTTGAAATTCAAGCTTCCAAAGAATATGAAATTATTATTTTTATTATCACTCAGAAGATAAACGGTATTCATATGGAACAAGCCAACAGGGTCCATTGAAGTGAAATTCAAGCTTCCAAAGAATATGAAATTATTATTATTATTATTATTATTATTATTATTATTATTATTATTATTATTATTATTATTATTATTATTATTATTATTATTTTTCAGAAGATGAACCCTACCGATATGGAACAAGCCTACGGGGCCCATTGACGTGAAATACAAACTTACAAAGAATATGAAATTATTATTATTATTATTATTATTATTATTATTATTATTATTATTATTATTATTATTATTATTATTATTATTATATTGCTGCTTCAGCAGCATTTATTTTATAGAAGACTTTTTCTATTTTCCTCATTGCAGACTTCTCTTCATTGGAGGTGCGTGCTAACAGCTCGCCTATATTTGTCATTTCACGGGGAAAAGTAAAAAATCTGGACTCTGCTTTTTATATACTCTATACAGTTAGAATATTATAACTTATACAGTTGCTTATGCACTTGTTGCCGCGACGTTTCGACAGACTCTTCTGTCATTCTCCAGCGGGAGTCTGTCGAAACGTCGCGGCAACAAGTGCATAAGCAACTGTATAAGTTATAATTTTCTAACTGTGTAGAATATATAAAAAGCAGAATCCAGATTTTTTACTTTTCCCCGTGAAATGACAAATATAGGCGAGCTGTTAGCACGCACCTCCAATGAAGAGAAGTCTGCAGTGAGGAAAATAGAAAAAGTCTTCTATAAAATAAATGCTGCTGAAGCAGCAATAATAATAATAATAATAATAATAATAATAATAATAATAATAATAATAATAATAATAATAGTTTCATATTCTTTAAAAGTTTGTATTTCACGTCAGTGGGCCCCGTGGGCTTGTTCCATATCGGTAGGGTTCATCTTCTGAATAATAATAATAATAATAATAATAATAATAATAATAATAATAATAATAATAATAACTGCCTGAAGAAAATACATTAATTCCGTTATAGACATTACTAGTGCCATCTATTTGGAGAAAATTATTTCCGTATAATATCCAACTTCCTCCCGTCTGGCTTCTGACATAAGTTCCAGATTAATCTCGAGGGATCGTCCGTCCAATATTCCGCCCAAAAATAAAATATTGGTGTTGGAGGGAGAAATTTGATTCCGACATTTTTCCCTACCTCTTTTTATTTCAACCTTTTCATCGTTTGTGTTGATCAAATGAGAATTTCAAGCTGTTGTTCGTATAACAATTACCTTTGTCTGTTTTCTGTCTGTTCTGATTTATTTTAAGTTTATGTGCTATCAACATAAAGCAATAATTTTAATTTTCTCTCTCTCTCTCTCTCTCTCTCTCTCTCTCTCTCTCTCTCTCTCTCTCTCTCTCTCTCTCTCTCTCTCTCTCTGGGCACAGTGGCCCGACCCGACTGGAATTTCTGTGCTCCTGTCCTATGACAAACACCTTCATAAAGCCAAACATTCGGTTTATTTATGATGAGTTTCGTTTGCAAATGTTTTAAGGTTCAGAGCGAATATTTCATACTTTTGCAAGTTGCTCATGGGATTGATTTGTATTTAATCATTACTTATGTCTCTGCTGAGATTCAGTCTTTCAGCCTTGGGAATCATCCCTTTAATTGCTCTTTTCTATGGCATTTCTACATAAATAACCTTGGCAAGCTTAGATTTTTTTTAGTTAGAGTGCAGCAGGGGAAAGGAGAGAAGCACCAGATATGTATGGTAAATGCCACAAGAATATACTTGTACTTTGCAGCTTGTTTTCTTCCTAGGTCATGGAAGGAAGACCCATCAGAGCGATCCAACACACTTTTGAAATCAGTTGAGATGATCGCATCCTGTGTATTGGGACATATAACTCTCAAGAATTTTTCAAGTGACGTCTTTGCAAGGAACTTCCTTTTGTTCATGTCTCTGCCGTCAGCTGCGTTTCTCAGAAAGTTGGGTTTAATTGCGTGATTCAGTAGCAATGAGGGTATTCGATTGAACGCACTGAGTAGTTCCAAAGAATTCAACTTCTCATTTCAATTTTCTTTAGTAACTGTATTCAAATTTACTCTCCCTTTATATGATGAATTTTCTTTCATGATTCCCAAGGAAATAAAATGACCAACTAAAACAATCTTCGAAGAATGGATTAATCTTACGATAGGAAGATTTTAGGAAATCAGTTCTTTTCCAAAACTTCCCTATAAAGGGAGTCATTGACGATAATCAAGTTTCATTTAATGAATAGAATTTAGGACAAGATAAGGACGAAACTTCTGAGAGAATTATTTTTACCCAATTTCAGAAGTTGATAAATTATTCACGGGAAGATAGTATCTTATACTTTAACCTCTTTCATATCTTTGAGAGTTTTGATAAAAAAACTATAGTGTGGTACAATATTTTATAGTATTTTATTTCACTATATAACTGTTACCGAGCCAAGTTATCCCTCGAAATTGCGTCGTATTTGTAGAAATCGAAAGTTGGACTCCTGCCACTTTTGAACCCGGAGGGAATCATCGGTATCCTACGGACCATTTCAACGGCAAAGAACGCCCCCACATAAACAAGGCTCACGGTCGAAATGGTTTTGGGTCATGCAGCTGATTACGCTTTCGGGCAAAAGTGGAATGGGTTATGGGAGAGGGGGGGGGGCGATTTATGGCGCTTCCTTTACGATGCATTCTATACATATCCATACATAAGTCTCCCTCAGTATTCTGGCTTAGCCCTTGATATTTCGCTGCTAATTCCGTGTAAATGCTTTGTTTGTGCTACTTGATCGACAACGCCTAGTCATCTTAGAAAAGGAAACCTTTGTCTGTACAACTTCATGATTTAAATTGATTTTCATAGATTATAAAGAAATTCGGACGGTGAAGTACATAGCTGTTCGGTCTTGCAATAAGTGGGATTTGAGATAATTTAGTTTTTGACGCATTTTCCTGAACGCAGTTCGTTTAGTGGAGACAGTGTCACAATCTCGTTGGTTTTCACCAGGACCAACTGAAGGCCTGTGTCGTTCTTCAAAAATTGCGACCATTGATTTCACAAAAATTTACGAGGCCAATTTAGTAAAGATTTGAAACCCCTCACCGAGAGTGAATTTAGTGATGATTGGTCACTGGATGTGTACGTACACGTGAGAGTTTTATAGCACTTTTTAAGACTGATCTTTCTTCAGTGGAGGTTTCAGGGAATATTCTTGCTGTTATTACAACACTGCTATCAGCGTTGTACTATTATCTGTATTACTAGTATCAATATTATAAGTGATATAATTAATATTGATATTAATGATGTCAGTATTAATTATAATTTACCAGACTCTAAAGGTTGAAAAACTTCGACAAAAGAACTCAAGGACGAACCCAAAGAAAAGTAGAAGAGGAATCCAGAATTATTATAGCAAAATAAGACTGTTACATAAAAGAAAATATATAAATGTGAAAATAATTAAAATAATTCCTGGGCAAAGGAGGCGTTTGCACCATACCAAAGTACACGGAAGTATGAAATATGGCGAAAATGAAAGGCATCGAATAATAATAAAAAAAAATTTACTGCGTATTGGTGATCCACACCGAAAAAACAATATGCCTTTGACCATATATTGAGATAGAACCCATTTTTCTAGGACATCCGATCCTCAGAGAGTCTCTCTCTCTCTCTCTCTCTCTCTCTCTCTCTCTCTCTCTCTCTCTCTCTCTCTCTCTCTCACTTTATAAGTACTCGAATCTTTATGACATGTGGTAGACTGCCACCTCATTACGGTCTCATCTTTGTCCCAATAAAGAAACCAAAAAAAGAACCCAAGCTCCACCAACCTAAGAACTCCATTAGCTCTTCCTCTTCGAAGAGCGACGAGGGTCGCTTCCAAGTCCTTGTATCGACAGCAAACGTTGGGAAAGAATTTCTATTGCGCTGAAAGGAGAATAAGTGGAAATTAACACAGACGAATAGCTCTGGGTAACGGCTTTTCCTATATTGTCAAATTTCATAGGGAATTCAGTTGACGAAAAGGAAGCAGTGAATGTTTCTCCTGCATTGACATTTCTCTTCCTCTCTCTATTCACACTCACAATTATTATCTAAGCTACTTGTCAGTCCCTTATAGCTTTCTATCTGTCTGTCTTTGCATCACGCCCCACATGCGTGCGCACACACACACACGTGTACACAGACACACATACACACACACACACACACACACACACACACATATATATATATATATATATATATATATATATATATATATATATATATATATATATATATATATATATATAAATATATGTATATATATAACAGTAGAACGTTTTCTTCACCATCGAAAAGAGTTGGGTTCGAATCCTGGTGAGACAGACTGATTGAGGAGCATTTCTGTGTTGACCTGATCTGTGCTGCATAATAAGTGCTTCGTAGATGACCAACTCTGGTTGTTCGCAGCTGGGGTGGACTAGGGGTAGCGACCTCATCCCAAAGGGCTTGCTGGGAACCAGATGACAATCACTCTATGTTACTATGTTACACAAACGAAGAAGTGCACATCATTATCTTTACTATGTGCAGTATTTATTTTGTAACAAGCAGACTCACTGACCTCTCGAAACATTTTGTTCAGAACAGAATTGTACAAAAGCGAACTTAACAAAAAAAAAGGAAGAAAATTAATTCAGAAAAACAAGCGATATGATTGAATTTATCTAGTTCCTCAAATGCCCTGACTAGTGATTTAAAATGATATTCGAGTCAGATAAGAAAGAAAAATAGAAAAATTTAAGGCAGTAAATAGACATAGTGGGACAAGATGTTAAACGGAGGCGGAGATGATAAAGTTGATATCAGTTTCATGTGAGAGCAAAAGCAATGATAAAGTGTAGATATATATATATATATATATATATATATATATATATATATATATATATATATATATATATATATTATATTTATATATACAGTATATATATATATATATATATATATATATATATATATATATATATATGTATATATATATATATATATATATATATATATATATATATATATATATATATGAATCCCCTTTGTCTGTGATGGTGACAAAGAACAAAGTCTTCTGAAAATATGTCAAGGTGTAAGACAAAGTGTTTTTCTCTTTCGCTTGTTGAACTATATATTGGTTTTCGTCTATGGTTTCCTCGACCTATTTTATCGTATTTTTTTCTGTTTATTTTCTCAGCCTCTGTTTCCTTATATATTCGTCGAAATCGCATAATATTTTAGAACTTATTCTGTTCTGTCAATTCTTCCAAACTCTCTCTCTCTCTCTATCAAGGCCATTTATTTATAAATGCTAGGTGTTTTCTTTGTCGATTGTTATTTCCGTTTTGCTTTAATCCTTATATATATATATTATATGTATATGTACAGTATATATATATATATATATATATATATATATATATATATATATATATATATATATATATATATATATATATACACACACACACACAAGGCGAAAGGGAACAAACAAGGATTAAAGCAAAACGGAAATAACAATCGACAAAGAAAACACCCTAGCATTTATAAATAAATGGCCTTGATAGAGAGAGAGAGAGAGTTTGGAAGAATTGACAGAACAGAATAAGTTCCAAAATATTATGCGATTTCGACGAATATATAAGGAAACAGAGGCTGAGAAAATAAACAGAAAAAAATACGATAAAATAGGTCGAGGAAACCATAGACGAAAACCAATATATAGTTCAACAAGCGAAAGAGAAAAACACTTTGTCTTACACCTTGACACATTTTCAGAAGACTTTGTTCTTTGTCACCATCACAGACAAAGGCGATTCATAATTCAAAGGACGTTTTTTTTCCATTTTCCTTTTCCTTCGCTTTCATTTACTTATGATTTACTTAAAAGAGGCTCCCCTCTTGGATTTGACCTTTATTGAGGGAAATCTTATGGCTTGTTTTTTCTCATTTCATCAAAGGCTTGGTGATTCTAAACTGATTTTCCTCTTTTTCTGGGTACTTCGTTTGGTAACCGTCTTCCATTTGCCTTTCTTCAGTATGATGATTATGTGTGTCTGCTTTCTGTTTGATGACTCTTCCACCTGCCTCATGATTTTCTTCATTCTGTTGTTGATCTTGTTTACCTGTAATCTAATGGACAAAATTTCATTTCATTTATTTACCAAAACTATTCTGTGTTCATTATACGAAATGTTCATTCTGCATTGCCTATGTACCAAGTCATTTCTTAGTTGAATTATTTTTTCAGGTGTTTCCATTCTATTATTAAAAGTTTTACTAAAAATTTCCCACTATAATTAGGTAAAATGCGCTGGGTTCTTGTGCTTTGATTAATAGAACTTATCGGTATATAATCATCTTTTCGTCTTTGAGATGAATGAAAATCTCTCCATAAAACTGTAAAGCTATATTCTCTCTCTCTCTCTCTCTCTCTCTCTCTCTCTCTCTCTCTCTCTCTCTCTCTCTCTCTCTCTCTCTCTCTCTGACTAACCAGAATACGGGAATCCGTCTCAGACCGGACCTAGTTAGATTTTCAGGTGTCTTGATAGTTTTATGAAAATAATGCGTGACGAATTTGCTACTTCTTGATACTACATTCGTTTCCATCACTTATTAACTGAGTCATTACACCAAGCTTCAGAAGCTTCCCAGCTGATCAAGGTAATCATGGAAAGTGGGTCAGTACTTTCTTGGTGAGTTGCAAAGGATGATCAGCTGATCACAGAAACATTTCTACAAGTCTTGCGTCGTGGTTCATTCTTCTATTCACAGCTTGACTATTTGATTCCATATCTGTCTATCTATCTATCTATCTATCTATATATATATATATATATATATATATATATATATATATATATATATATACACACACACACACACACACACACACACACACACACACACACACAATGAGCAAGGGACAGGGGTGCCCGAATACAGACATCAAACAGGAAGGCGGATAGGTATACTTTTGATTGGTCATTTGACTACATGTTTATTCCCAACGTTTCATAATCCACGGTCACATCATCGGGGGTTCTAGAACTAAAAAGACCAAAAACACTGGCAATAAAAATCACAGAAAAAATACACAAAGGCAAAGTCAGAACATAAAAAAACGACAATCGGCTTAAAAGAGAAAATTTTACCCAAACGACGCGACGCCGAGGAACAGGCAAAACACTGAGGAATGGAAAGTAAAAAAAAAAAAATAAATAAAAGATTTATAAAAAAAACACTACAAGGTTAAAATCACAATTAAATAAAAAATTATTAAAGGTATGGAGCCAACCTGTCAGTGGGACACAAATACAGAAAATGAGGTGTTCTAAAGAAAAACAAAACAACAAAAGTGTTATTATTACGACAGATATAAAGGAACAGCCGAAGTCTGAGTGTTCAATTTCGGAACAAGCTGTTTTATCATCAAAGACTCGAGTTTTTTTTTTATGTTCAGACTTTGCCTTTGTGTAGTTTTTCTGGGAATTTTACAGTCAACGTTTTTTGTTTTTTAATTCTAGAACCCCCGGTGATGTAATCATGGATTATGAAAAATTGGGAATAAAGATGTAATCAAATGACTAATCCCTGTTTGCTGTGTGTATGTATATATATATATATATATATATATATATATATATATATATATATATATATATATATATGTGTATGTGTGTGTGTGTGTGTGTGTGTGTGTGTGTGTGTGTGTGTGTGTGAGAGAGAGAGAGAGAGAGAGAGAGAGAGGACAGGATCTCCACCTCACCAGAGGAGGAACCCGGTTTTCATTCCTAAGCGAGTAAAAAAGTTTCTGGCACAAGTTATTCAATCAACCTGAGTTAATTCATTGGTATCTTTCAACTGTCGTGGGTCGCAGAATGGGAGAAGAAGTCATTACACTGAAGATTTGCCGAGAACAGGAAGGCTAACGCACGTTGGAGAATCTATCTGAGAGTAAAATGCTGTGCTTCCATATATACTGTAGAGCCTCTCAATTTAATAACAATAGTTCATAGATAAGTAGAATCGTAAGTCGAAATAATTGCTCGCTATTTTAGCAGCTCGATTTGAACCGAATGTTTTGTATCATTGATTGTTCTTTCGCCGGTCATTCTTGCGACAACGTACAAATTAGTAACCTTTTTGTTATAAAACTCCCGTGATAACCCTTGTCTTCATCGCCGTGGGATTTCAATCACACAGTTAATTATATTCCTGCCTTATAACAATTGTCGTGAACTTCTTTGGTAATTCATTCAAAAAAAGATGCCAGGTTTCGCAATTCCAGCAAATATATATAAATATTTTTTTATTATCATAATTCTTTTATGCTATCAGTGTTTTAACCTTTTCGGATTCCAAACACGTCCAAGAATGTCGTCGGTTTTGCAAACCCTTAGATACCCACTGACCTCTGAGCTTCCCCATAAGGCAATTGGAACCTCCTCATGGCTTGGAAATTTAATGATGTGCTTTAAAATCACTGGAATTCGAAAGGGCTAATAGATACCGAGAACTCGCTCAAAATTATATGCGAAAATCTGTTTTTGTAAAAACGCATCCCAAATTCTGTATGTATGTCAAGAGTTAGCTGGCATAATATTACCTAAGATCGTTGAAAATCATAAAACGTGTCCTTAAGAATGATTTTTTTTTTCACGAGTCAATAAACTACCATTTATGACAGGAATAAAGGATTGATCCGGAAGCGTCTATAAATAGTGCCATAGTTTTAGCCTAAAGAAGTTATATACTGCAAGTAAAAATTTAAGAAAACACTGTCAGTCATGACATGAAAAGACTCCACAAAATAACAACATCAAAACTTTGTCTGAAATAAGGAACCCAGTGCTCCCTTTTCTTTTCTCTGAGAAAGGAAAACGCACGAAATATCTGGTGACATGAAAATACCGAGGGCATGTTGTTCCCTGGTCTTTGCCCCTCTTTAATGAGGAAATTCCGATGCCATGAAGTGGGAGAGAGAGACTGAGACATGGCAGAAACAACATTGCAGTGCGTACAGGCTTCTTTTCTTATTTTCCTCAAGCGAGACATTTTTCCTTTTCTGCTCACATTCCGATTTTCTTCTGTATTTGATGGATTGTTGCCTAACGCTGACATTTAGACTCCTTTTCCTTACATTTTGGAGAAAGACCATGGGCATAATGATAACCCTTGTTGCTCTGATTATCAATTCTCTCTTGATTTTTCATCATTTTTAATTAGGTGGACTATTTTTTAATTTTTCATAATATTTGCTTCCCCTTTCCTCCTTTTAATTTTGATATTTTCTTCACGAATTGGCCTAATTTGAAAAGGTAAATGCAACCTCCACTTGAGCTGGGGACGAGGAAACGAGAATAGGAGAATTAGCTTAAGTCAAGGAGATGCAGCCTTGCAAATGAGAGGATTCCCAACAGAGGAGAGAGAGAGAGAGAGAGAGAGAGAGAGAGAGAGAGAGAGAGAGAGAGAAGGTACTGTGTGGAGGGGCAACCTTCTCCAGCCAAGAGAGAGAGAGAGAGAGAGAGAGAGAGAGAAAGGTATTGTTTGGAGGGGCAATTTTTTCCAGTCAATTAGCTCATTCAGTATTTCATATCTAATTCTGTTTTCTGTCTGTCCTCTCCATCCTACTAACTAAATGGATAAGAACAAGGGGAGGAAGAGAAGGAGGAGACTGAGAAGAATTAAAAAAGCAAATGCCTAATTGGAATCGATCGTGGGGGAGGAAGTGAGCCGACTGAAAGCCTCAGAATTAGGTTCATAGACCTCAGGCGAAGGGAGAAATGGAGGCAGACTTGTTAATCTCGTTTTAGACTTTTTTTGTTCTGAGAAAGTTTCTGTTTCTGGTCATTTATTATCTGTTGCCTCTCCGCCATTCATTGTAAGAAATGGTTTTTGGAAGTTGCTGTCAGAAAAGTTTTTTCATGGCTCTTTGGAAATATGTGTGAGTTTTTCGTGTTTTTACAATGAAAAAATATGGCTTCATAAGTCCCTTAATATGGCCGCTATAGAGAGTACGATTCCATCACCCTCCGGATCTTGTCGCTTCCAGGCCCTTCCCTCGCCAGCTTCTCGTATGAATAAGCAGCCAATTACTAAAGCATCAACTCCAGACAGTCTCATTAACTTGCCTTTTGAAAATCATTTCTTGATTGCTAACACGATTAGCGCAAAAGCAGGATCATTAACGACGCCGTTTCCTTAAGAAGATGAAACTAAGTGTCAGTAAATATATCGGAAATCCAGTCTGGTTGACGGAAGTCGCTCTGGGAGGAGAGACAGTGTTGCAAATGCTGAGAAGTTGCTAGGACCCTCTAATCTAAAGTGTTACCGTCGTGTTGGTACACTGCTTGAAGCTCCGGAGTTTGAAGTTTATACTTGATTTCGGGAACGGAAATAACAGTTGGGTCTACCACAATTATTTCTTTTTCTCTGTATGTTATTTTCCACGTTTCCTTCCATCACCTATGCACAAGTGGTTTCCTTCAGTCAGCTGGCAACTGGTTCGTATTTATCCTTCTAGCAGTTCTTGTAATTTGAGCTCTCCTTAGAATTGTGATCGCACTTTGTCTACATTAATTCCTAAGGCCAATGATAGGAAAAAAACAAAAGATGTTTCATGCGAATTTTCGCTATGAAATAAAAAAAAAAGGCTTCTTCAAACATGAACAAACAAACTAACAAAAAAAAGACACATAAACAAACAAAATACTTGTCACTCCCAAAGCGTCAACCTCCAAATAATTATGCAAATGATCCTGTCATTATGGGGCCTCGTTTTCAGGGGATTTGCTTTATTGAAATGGAATGCAAACACTTTCTCGTTTTCAAAGGACGTTTTCCTTTTGATGCTTTTGGCGGAAAACAGGCCAGAGATCAAATGGAACCTCCGTCATATTTTGTTATCAGAGGACCAAGATTCAACTGGATATTTGTTAATAAACTCAGTGTGAACTGAAATCGCATAGCGAGATTGTTACTCGCTATGTTTAGCGGTCTAATTTTTGACATATAAATGAAAATTGATTACAATGCTTTCTTACGATATTACCCACTCCTCCCATAATAATTGTTACTAGAAAAGGAAAGGAAAGACGTTTCGTGTCAAAAAGGGAATATTTCGTGGATATAAATGTTGAATATAATTGTTGATTTTCCCTTTCCATTTTCAGTCAGAAACAGCTGGTGAGATTTCATTTTTCTTAGGTCATATGAACATGAGAATTTAGTCAAACCGGATGTAGATGGATAGTGAAATAGATAATACTTCTAGCACCCCTCAAGTCACATATGTATATAATTATATAATAAGGGCATATGATATCTTTATTTAACTTCTCGGATTTAAATGATTGTCATTTCATTTTTCATATTCAGGACATCACTATCAGGTTAAATTGCATAATAAACTCTTTGTTTATCTACACAGGTAATCGATCGCGTGAGTTGGTACAACAGCAAAAATAAGATGACCAAAGTGTCAAACCTCAGATATTCCCCTTCAAGATGATCCATTTTCACTTTCAAAAAAAAAAAATAGTCATTGAGGTATCGACAATATGATTCAGATGACATCATATAAAACGCCTTCAGTTTCACATAGACTCTACAAAGTCCCCTGAATTGTATGTACATAATAATAATAGATTCAAAACTAAAAGGAACACAGTCAAACATGACAAGAACAACGCAACAGAACATTAGACAGTCAACAATTTCAAGCTTTTGCAAATATGAGAACTAAAAGCTTCGCCTTACTTTCACTCAAGAGGGAAAATGACAAAATGTCCCACAACATTTAAAAATGCCAGGGGCATTTTAACCCAACGCTCTCTCCCACTTTAATGAGGAAATTCCAATGGCACGAGAGAGAGAGAGAGAGAGAGAGAGAGAGAGAGAGAGAGAGAGAGAGAGAGAGAGAGAGAGAGAGAAGGCTACAATATTCTTGCCATGCGTATTATATTTCCCTTTTCCTTTTTCCAGATGCCGGTGTATTTTTCCTTTCTGTTCTGTTTGTAGTTCGAATATTTCTCCGTGTTTAATGGTTTGTACCTAATATTTATATGTCGCTTTCTTTTCCCACGCTGGAGTAAAGTCTTCAACAGACATATAACATTTTTTGTTTTGTTTTGTTTTCTTTCACGTAAAAATGAAGTAGGCTTCTCTATCTCCCCCAATCTCTCTCTGCTTTAGTGTTCCCTTCTCTCTCTCTCTCTCTCTCTCTCTCTCTCTCTCTCTCTCTCTCTCTCTCTCTCTCTCTCTCTCGCAAATTCTGTTCCCCAAGACAAATCTCATTGCAAACATTGATTCATTCTTTCCAAGGTGAAAAGGAATCTAAACATATCTCTGTTAAAGGCGTCGCGCCAGAGTTTTTCCTTAGAGCATTCTGAGATGAACACACGAGAGTATCAGATCCCAGTTAGATTTGAGCTAGAGGTAAAAGAATAAAAGCTATGTTTAAATGGCTGTTTAGACTCGTGCATCAGTCATTTAAAGGGAAGATCTATATTCTAAATACGAATATGTTAATTCCACGGAATAAACATGAAATGCCATAGGCTTTTATGAACGTTATATCCCCTAAATACATTTCTCTAAAACCAGCTATAAAACATAATTTCAGGAAAGGTGGTAATTTTAAGACTAGTCTCAAAATTGCCGGTTTTCCCCATTTTCATTAATCTAATAATTCTTCATTTCGGTCGTAACTTTGGAAATCCTGTTCATCATACCAAAAATACTTTAATGTTTGTATGCTAGTAAGACTCCAATTCCCAAAATCCTGAGAGGTCTTTTTTCATCAAGATTCGTAGTAACCGAATAACTGGCACCCGACGTTCCATGTTCCAGCTGAGCCTCGATCCTTCCAGGAGGTTTTTTCTATCTTCCTAATTTCTTGGCTTCCTCTGGCCAGATGTTGATCGTAGGGTAAAAACCTCCTCCGAGAGGCGAGGTGGGTGCTTGTGGTGAAGTAGCCGAGATTAAAGGATAATTTGTTCTTTGTACTTTACGATGTTGTGTTATCGATGGTAGATACTACCGAGAGAGGAAGAGAGAGAGAGAGAGCGACTGTAATTTGAGTTGGCTTTAATAAAGCATAAATAACACAATCTCCTTGAATGTTGCCGCTTTATCTCCAACGATGTCTCATCGTCATTGGATTCTCTTGATGATTTTTTCTACTAGACTCAGAACAGGAGGATCTGAGTATATTTCTCCTCCGTGCACTTTAGGCAGCAGATCATTTCCTTGTTCTGTTAACTGTTTTTTAATTCCATACATACATACACATACACACATACATATGCGTGTGTGTGTGTGCGCGCGCGTGTTGGGGGGGGGTGCCGATTGCCAAGCACTTTACCATCACTTTTTCTCCTATAGAAAAGGTAGCACAAGAAGGGAAGAGCCTTCAGGTTTTCATTTAGCCTGAAGGGATGAGGGTGCTAGCCTCATGCCCTTGTCTTCACGCAGGGCGACGCTAATACCTACTCACAGTTGAGTCGACTCGGGACGGCCAATCTTGCAAATGTAGATCCATTTGATCTATCACTACCATGGCACGCACATAGACACAAGAACGGGCGCACTCACGCATACACGCAGAAGCACACATGCATTAGATTATATTTCCTCTGCATTGACCGTTTAATTGATTAATTCAGAAAGAAAATATCTTACAGGTATATTCTTCTTTATGGACCTAACAACTGTGAATATTTTGTTTTCTGTGTGCCGGTAAGATGCACCTATGGAGCTCAAATCTCCGTCAGTTCATTATCGCCAGTGGCTATCTGGGCAACAGGATGGGAGAGGTTCTTAGGGGCCAAGTCTATCAGGAACGTGGATAAACCGTCTTTGCAGAGACGAGGGCTTAGCAGTCCTTGTCGGGGAGGCTCTGACAGGGAATGCAATACCTAGATCTTTGCTCAAAAAAATATGTCTCGGAAAGGAGAGTAAAATCTGATTCCTAATTAACTGATTTTTCCTATTAAATTCCCGGCTTCGAATGGAAGGATAACACCAGCCATAACTTCCCTGCTTTTAACTTTTAGAAAAGTTTTAGTAACTGAACAAACTGTTAAGATGAATATGCATAGAATAATTATTCTATCTCGAAAAAAACTAATCAACGACCTTTTAAAATATCTGCGAAAATGAATGAAAATGAACTGATTTCAAGAAAAACTATTTACTTAATAAGAAAAACCAACAAAGCTTAAACAAAAATTAATCTTCAGTACTAAAAACCTAAGATCAGATTATAATGAAATTAGTCAAATTTTCTAATAATATTATATATCGGCATCACTCAAAAGGTGTTGATCTTTGAGCACTGGTTCCAGGTCATCTTGAGCGAGAAACCAATGGCGTCATTAGAAGAGAAACCGTCGCAGTTATTGAGCATTTGGAGAGAAAATGGGGTTTTTATTCAGATTTATCTAGTGACGTGGATTTTACAAGAGAGAGAGAGAGAGAGAGAGAGAGAGAGAGAGAGAGAGAGAGAGAGAGAGAGAGACCTTAGACCTTACAGACCTTACAATCTTCGTTCAGGTTGCCCCAGGTCCCTCAGTGTGAGGGCCTTTGATGTCTATCAGAGAGTTGTAACGCATCTTCCGTCTTGGATGGTCTGGGATGCATCTTAGATATTTGTCGAAAGATGTTCCTCAGATGAGCTGGTAGCGCATTGAATAGACGCTGCATTATCGATGCTGGTGCGTGGTGGATTAATGTCCTGTGTGCTTTCCTTAATTTTCCTGGTATAGTTTTTGGAATTAATCTACCTCTGCTTGCTCTTTTTTGATAATTTTAGTTCCATGATATTTTCAGTAATTCCTTCTATCTGTTTCCATGCTAGACAGAAGACTATATAAATTTAAGAATTGTAGTCTTTCCCAGTAGTCACAACTTCTTCTATTCTAGCTGTAAATGACCTTTGTACTTGTGCAATATCCTTTTGGTAGTGGGTACCATAAAATGATAATAAATTTTCTTGTTTTGAAGTGCCGGAACAAGTTCCCATTTTTGCTTTGCATTTTACCAATAGAATTGCTATTTGATCATTGCATAACATATTCAGCCTGCTTCCTTGTTTGTGATTGTCTCATTATTAGGTCCTTTATATGCATGTTCATTGATTCAAATTTATCAGAGTTAAATACTCTGCCCATTTATATTTTATTTAAAATAGAGAGGGGTAGGTAAAGTAAATGGGAAAGACAAAATGAAAGCGGTACATAGATAGATAGATATATAAATAGATAGACAGACAGGTATTGTACGTGTACTAAAAAAAGAAATAAATTATAACAGAAGTATTTACTCAGCCCCATGCACGCTAAAATAGAGCGAGAGAGAAAAAAATTCTTGGTTTTTTGCGAAACCAAAAGTAAACAGTTCTTTGAAATGAACTCATCTCAAAGTTAAACTCAACGTAGACAACGTGGAAGTGGGACAAACAGCGATAAAAAAGGGAATCTTCGAGAAAATTTAGTACAGAAATGAATAAAAGAAAGCGTTACAAGCAGTGAAAGCAAAAGTGAAAAAATACCCTGTGCTTTGCAAGGATATTATGTCGTTGCTTAGTACAGTCACGACATTGCTCTCTCTCTCTCTCTCTCTCTCTCTCTCTCTCTCTCTCTCTCTCTCTCTCTCTCTCTCTCTGATCACAAAGTCAGAATTTCAGAGTTAAAAGGAGCAAAATATTCAGGGAAAAATGCCTCCTGACATTTTAAACGTCAAGGGACAATTTGATCTTTCGCCACTTTTATTGAACATATGGGGAGAGTCTGGTTCCAAATGTCGGGGTGAAATATTCTGTCATACTTTCTCTGCTATATTTGCATAGGCAGTTTACGTGTATTATCATTTTCATATCTCTGACAATTTTCTATGTTAATGGAATTTTTATGATTTTTAAACTAATGTCGTTCGAGAAAGCGTTTATTGTAGGTTGAAAGATCAAAACGATGCAGTGTTATGCCTCGAAGCGGAAAGAGTATTTTCGTAAAGATGAACATTATTACATACATTGAAATTCTTAAATCTTATTAAAAACGTTTACCTGATGGAAAATTGCATCATCCAAAAAGCTTTCAAGTGAGATTTGGGAGATTTAAAGTCTTAACGAAGCAGCTATATCAATTAATGATAGTTACAACAGTGAATCCGGGGACGAAAATAACGACGACTATTTTCGCTGATGTCTTTCAAAATTAGATCAGTTCTGTTGCAAGAAGGATTTCATGTTGTATTCCATTCCTGGTATAATAACATATTGCGGAGGTTGCGTAATTATGATCTGTTTGTTTATTTTAATTAATTTTAAAGGGGAAACGTCTCCTTGAAATTATTAAACGTTTAATTGTGTTGCATTTCGAGAAAAATCCTTTGGAAATCGAGACCCATAATTCGTTGGAAGCTTTTCCCATCATTTTGTTAAAGTTGACTCTTCGGGAAATGCTGACACTGACCTTTTTTTTACTTTATCTGTTAATTATGTTTGGACTGTTCATTTGTCTGCTATTTAGCACTGTCCGTTATTTGTTGAGTTGTGTTTTGCTTGTTTGTGATTTTTTTGTATATTCATGTGCCTTGTATGTTTGTATGGTTTTATTTTTCTTTGCCTTTTGTCACTAGTTTCTTTGTATGTACTTATGTGTGAGAGTAATTTGTCATTTGGAATGCATTAATTGTTTTATATGTTATCTTGCATCATACTGGTCTCCTGAACCGTTGATTGTTTCTGATAGAATAGAGCCAGTTATCTTACCACGTAAGATGGGAGTCTCATCTGAAGTAATAAAGAAGAGAAACTAAGAAGTCCAAATATATGAGAAAAGAGTGGGGCAGAACCACCTGTTATTTTGTGGCCCCTTTCGGGTTTTAGGCTGCGTTCACACAGCAGACAGAAGGTGCTTACACAAAGCGGTTGCACCCAGAGGGAAGCCATGTTATTCCCGCACAAAATGTTTCAAAGGAGTATTACAGTTAACTGAAAATAATAGGAATTTTCATTGTCCATTATCCTATGAATTATCTTTTTAAATCCCAGTCAAACAGTTCCTTGAACACAAGTTCTGTTTCAAGTTCTGATGAACAATATATGCACCTATAGCCAATATCTTATGGTATCTGTGTACAGTTGACAATCCCAGTTTGTTGTGAGAATTCTTGATTCTAAGTCGAGCATGACAGTGCTTCCAGTTTTTTGTGTGAACAGCAACAATTGCAGGCAGGAGTGGGATCAAGAATTGATTTTAAATCCATTTATTCTCATGATAACTTTTACACTCACACCTAAAAGCTGGAAGCGCTGGCAGGTTCGAGCTAGAATCATGAACTCTCACAACAAATTAGGATTCCTAACTGTACATACAGTATATATGGACCCTTGCGTCCTTAAATGTTGGCTATAACAGCTTTGCCATGTGAAATACATGGCTTCGTTTTTTTTCATTTATTCGCCAAAGCGTGAACAAGTATCAGTAGTCTCTCCGGCGCTAGTCTAGTTTTTTGGCAAGTGGTAAGTCATCAAGAATAGCCACACCCGACTCGGTGTGAAATACACTTACGAGTACATTCAAACACACACTTCAGCCTCTAATATGAGACAAAATGAAAAACTTGACAAAAACACAATATTGCACACAGATAAATCTTCAGTGAGATATTAGTGCAAAATAAACCGAAAATTCAGTATCCTTGAATACAATAAATATTTTGCCGTATAGTTGGTAACGTGTTGGCCTTATAGTCTGAGGGAAACCAGTGTTCGCTCCCCGTCAAGGAGCAAATAGTGAGACTGTCTACTGGATGGTTGCTGCCATGAGTGACGACATGGTTGGGGGGGGGGCGGTTACCAGCCTGTGGGAGGACTGAAACCAACAACTTTAACTTTTAGTCGGCAAACTGACAACAGTTCGGCATCGTCGCCGTCTGATGCTGACGTTGTGATTAACTATGCATATTTTTCATAAACACCCTCCAAAAAGCACCTCACTCCACCATTATTCTTCTTCACTATTAGCAGTGAAATAAATTAAGCAGTATGATAAAGCATTATCACTATTATTATTGTTATTATAAAAATTACAGTATAATTTCATATACGAATTAATAGTTACTTTATTACACATAAACACCATAAGATGCTCTCTCTCTCTCTCTCTCTCTCTCTCTCTCTCTCTCTCTCTATATATATATATATATATATATATATATATATATATATATATATATATATATATATATATATATATATATATATATATATATATATAAGAGACAGGCAGACAAGTCTCAAAACACCTCTCCTCTGTGGAACTACTTGAGAAAAGCTGTCAGGTACTGCTAAAATAGAAAACTTTATGACCTGGTTTTACTATTTTTTAACTGATGCTTCATGTGTCCACGGAGTTTATTTTGATATAATATATATATATATATATATATATATATATATATATATATATATATATATATATATATATATATATATATATATATATATATATATATATATATATATATATATATATATATATATATATATATTATATCAAATATAAGGAAAAACGCCAAAATGTGGAAAATAGAGGCTATATTTCAGAGACAGAACTGTCTCTCTCCTCAGACAAATAGTGAATGAGAAGAAGTTACAGACAAGCGGTATTTATACCACAAGATCCATAGGTCTGCCGTTAACTCACTCCAGTTGACAATTTCTCTTTAATCTTCTTGATCGCTGGTTGGAGGAAGATTTTATCTATAATAACTGAACCCCACGCACCTACTGGAAAATTCATGGTGTTTCTTTGTTTAATCAAGCTGATTCCGCCATCTGGCTTTTGAACCGACAACTGCTGCTATAAATTATACGAGACATATTCCAGTTTATTCTGTGGTTATGGTTATTTATGTGGTTAAAAATAGCTGAGCTCTGTTGTCCATACGTAACTGAACGTTTATGCTGTATTAATCTTTGGGGGAGTGATTTGCCTGTGAAACCGATATAAGATTAGTCACAGTCGAGGCAAGGGATTTCGGTCTCTGAAATGTAGCCTTTATTTTCCACATTTTGGCGTTTTTATGGCCTCCCTTATATTTGATGGAATTCCGTTTTAACAGAAAATATTTCTGATTCATATATATATATATATATATATATATATATATATATATATATATATATATATATATATATATATATATATATATATATATATATATATTATAATTGATTACCATAAAGGCGTTAGCTATCGAACTGGTAGCAAACTTGCTAACCCTGAATTTTCCAACAACAAGGCAACACGCCAATAAATGCAAATATGACATATATATATATATATATATATATATATATATATATATATATATATATATATATATATATATATATATATATATATATATATATATATATCATATTTCCGCTCATCGAAAATCCTCTGATATCCAAAACTGAATTTCCTCTTCATCTCCATCTTCTTTGACTTCAGCCTTACCCATATCTCTATGGGGTTGCTCTTTCCAATCACACTTCTCCTCCTTCTTCTGTCCAGTGCATCTGCGATGAATCCTTCAACTTACTCCAAAACGAAAATGATAAATGGAGATATATATAGTTATAATTACTGAGTAATAGTCTGGTTAATTTTGAGTTCATGCTAGTTGCCACGATGTAGCATTTGTCACTGCAAGATTGATGTTGCTGACATTGGCCTTGTGCCAGTATGTGCTCTCGTTCCTTAGTCAGCTCCTACTGGGGCAATCATGGCTGCATATTGATCAAGACTGATTGCTGGTCATGGCTCCTGGCTTATCTCAAATGACTCTAGGTTGCAGTTTGTTGTCTATTGATCAGGCCTTGAGATTAATCTTCATCAGAGGTTAATCGAGGTCGCGAAGTGAATTGGTAATTAGAACAGCTGACAGATAGCTTTAGCCTTTTAAGAGCGAGCTGAGTTTATCCTGTTTTTATCAGTTTATTATAAACGACACTGCAACGAAAATCATCGACGCTGTATTTTTGCCGCCACTGTAGTTTTCATATGTTAATAACCACAGAATGACGTGTTATCCCCTAAAGTGACTGCTTTGCCAAAAAAAGCACCAGAAATATTCTTGATATTGAGGTCAACTGACGCTCAAGATTAAATCCTAAGTGTAAAGGTTCAAGAGGAATTACTCGGCCTTTTTTTCTAAGGCAGAAGTTCGGAAGTGAGATTGGCTCTACTGTCTTGTCCCGGCTTTCTTACCTCGAGGATATAGGCCTCCTATGACAGATAGATGTTTGTTCATAACATAATGGAATTTTAACAATATAAATCTAAAACAAACCAGACGAGATAAAAATTGAATCAGTGACTCTATAAAGATCAACAGCCTACAAAATTTCTTATCATAAAATCGATGCCAGTTAACAAAAATGTTTGAAGATTGGTGTTCTGCCGTCAAAGCAAGGTTAGAAAGTTTATTTAATTAATCTCGGCAGTTCCTGAGGCTATGGTGCAATTAAGTAATGAAATTAATTCCTCAGAAATGGAATATTCATGGATTTCGTTGTGTTAATTCCCTTGCGGTTTTATTTGTTCTTCTTTCCTGAAGTGGAGGAATTCGTCTCTTCTTTATTGATTCAGTTCTCTTTTTTGCCAGTCTTACTTTCCCCCCGCTATTTCTGTACAGTAATAAGCGCTTTCCTCCCCTTTCTTTCTTTCTTTCATTCTTTCTTTCTTTCTTGGTGTTTGTGCGAGGGGCGTTCTTTGCTTTTGTATTTGGATAAACGTTCTTTAATCATTTTAGTTTTGCCTGTTCAAGAGGACAGCGGCTTTTTTAGAGGAATTCTATTTTGCTTGAATGCATTTTCCTCGTATTTGCTATCACGTTTTGACGTGAATTTAGTTACTTAAACATCTTATCTTCTGCTGAAGGACTTAATATTGTCAGGATCTAATTAGATTTCCGCCTTTGTTTTAATTTACTGATTTAGTTTCTGAGGAAGTTCATGTTTAGTAAATCCGATTATAGATAGTCTCGTAGCCAACCATTTAGCAAGAATTTCTTTCGTCCTATATCCATTCCATCTTCCTGTTGACATAGTTCCTGATTAATCCTGAGGGATCGTCCGTCCAATATTCCGCCGAAAAATGAAATGTTGGTGTTGGAGGGAGAAATTTAATTCTCTACTTTTTCCTTATCAAATTTCATTCCATCTTGGTCTTCATCTGGACTCGAGTTGAACTTTTATAAGGTTCATGTAATATTCAACCCCATATCTCTCTCTCTCTCTCTCTCTCTCTCTCTCTCTCTCTCTCTCTCTCTCTCTCTCTCTCTCTCTCTCTCTATATATATATATATATATATATATATATATATATATATATATATATATATATATATATATATATATATATATATATATATATATATATTTTTATAAATATTACTGCTGTTCGCCCTCGATGTATTTAGGTGTAGGAATATTAGTCCGATTGACCTCGACAGAGAACATCTCTGCCCCGCCGGTAGGCTAGGCAATTCAAAAATAACAATCACAACAGTAGACAAATGGCGCCGCATAGGCTGGAAAGTTTATAAACAAATATGCTAAACGTGAGGACCTAAGCCTCAGAGAGGGTTTGCAGCTCAATGACCCCTAGTTATGGTGGCCCTTAGCTTTATTCTATGTTCGGCGATGCCTTTGTCCGAGTCGGATTGCCGAGCGGTGCAGCCGCCTCCTCTGCGAGGCAAGCGAGGTCTGTCAGGATTCAGCGGTCACTGAACCAGGGTGGCGCTGCGTGCGTGCCGAACGATATTATTCTTTGTTCTTTATTACTTTTACTCCTCGTCTATCTTAATTAGTGAATTGGGAAGACTGCCAAGAATAATACGACTCTGGATCCTGTTGTGCAGCGACTCGGACCATTCCATGATGAAGTCCGGTCTTGTTGAAGCCGTCGATTGACTAGTACTTTTCTGCTATTTCACATTTTTTTGTTTTCTTCCTTCAGCCACCACTTGAGGGTATATGTGTTTACGAAGCCTAGATTAAGTCATTATTATATTATTGTTAGCTTCAACCCCGTTATTCCAGTAAAATACCTAGGATTTAGTGCGACCAGATAGTTCAATCGTGATCTTTTGTGTACCTCGAAATCCGAATGTTTTACGGAAAAACGTTGCGTTTAAAATCAAATTCATCTCAAATATTTTTTGTTAAGGTTGTTACCTTAACTGGCGACGGCTAATTAACGCGACTGTCTTTGAGGTTAACTTTTGGCTTCAAGTGGCGGGTTACGTGTAATCTTGGTTTGCAGGGCCGTAAATTACGTAAATTGAATAATACATGATCAACCAAGACCCTCACATGTAACATTGGCGACCTTGCGTAGAATCTAAAAATTACATTTTAGAAAGAATCTGGAGAAAAATTAAATTACATTAATTTAAATAAAGAGTCAGATATCGAACTCCATTTCATTCTTCCAAACAAAGGAACCAGGCATAATAATAAGCAGTAAAGAGAATAGTTATAATAACAGTGTAGCGAGAATTAAGCGTAGGTAGGCAGAGGGTGCGTCAAAAAGCAGGCGTCATAATTTATAACATTTAAGACAAAGGGGCATTTTACCGTGTTCGGATCGTGAGTCAAGTCGTTCAAGTAGCAGATTCAAGGCCGAATCGTGGAGCCACGTTTCATGTACACAGTAATTTAGAAATGGGTGTCGGCAATTCCGATCGTTATTGTTGCATATAGCGGGAATCATTCAAAACCGTGTCAGTGAAGTAGCAAACGAACTGAAATAGTAATTTTACAATAAAGGTACCATTCAACAACGTAAATTTACGCAGAGCAGGCTAGCATTTCTCTTTTCATTCTTTTTGTTTAATGTCGGGTGAGAATACGATAACAAAGACAAAGTTGTTTAGTAATTTAGTTTCCATCCGTAGCGTAAAACGCTATGCATGATTAGTACATATTTAAAAGTAAAATCTGGATACCTGCATTTTGTTTTATGCCGGTGTTTTTGAATTAGTGCTAAAGGGAAATACCAGCCATCTTGGATTCCTCCGCGTGTTGCGCGGTTGTTTTAATTTGTTTGAAATAGAGAGCGGCCATTTTGGTGTTCCTTCGCCGCCAGAGTTGTTTGAAATTTAGGCCCTAACGGGATTTTCCATGCATCTTAAGACCTTGTTGTGTGTCATCGCTGTTGTGACCAGACTCTGCACGAGCCACTCTTGGGTCAATTTTTTTTGCTTTTTGTAGTAAACCCACCTCGCAATATCTTAGCTAGGAAAAAACCAAAAGATAATTTAGGCAGGGAAATATAGGCCTTAGTTAGGAGTAATACCACAAGTTCCTATACAAATACCTGCTATAAAAATCATATAAAGAAATTTAAATTTACGATAAACTTTTGTAATGATAGGCTCCCAGGAAAATTAAGATAATAAAGTAATCCCTAAGGAAATAAAGGCAGCGCATCTATATCATTTATTAAGATCCATGCCATTGTGCATGTATAAAATCTTGTTTACATGTTCTCAAGCAGCAAGAAATTCCTTTGATTGAAAATCTCTCTCTCTCTCTCTCTCTCTCTCTCTCTCTCTCTCTCTCTCTCTCTCTCTCTCTCTCTCTCTCTCTCGTCGTTCAAGTAAGCATTCCTAACCTAAGTGTACGTGACCCTCTTCAAAGAAAGAACGGCCGACACTAGGCTAATTAATTCGAATACAATAAACCAAATAAAAGAAACACCTCTGTCCCACAATAGATGAGGACAAGTTAAGAGTAATTACATCTGGTAATCAACTCTGGGGTCTGATGAGGCCTGCTATCAGACCGAAACAAGCAGTAGTTTTCACCCTCTGCAAAAGAAAGGGCCAGCACTGGGGCCGGTACTGGGACAATACTCACACGAGGATCTTTAAAGAAAAAAAAAAAAAAAAAAACCCAAATTCACTTTATTCCACAGTGCCAATAATTTGCAGCACTGTCATCATGAATAAACACTTCTCTCTCTCTCTCTCTCTCTCTCTCTCTCTCTCTCTCTCTCTCTCTCTCTCTCTCTCTCTCTCTCTCTCTCTTTTTCTTTCTCTCTCATTCGATTGTTGCACTCTGCAGGAGTGTAGAGTGCCTTTCTCTATATAGCCTAGTTGGATCCAGTGAGGTCCCTAGGAACACATTGCTTTCCTCAAAAGTGCCACTAAAGAAAAACAAAGGGAACACAGAGAAAAGTTCTTCTAAGACTAACCTGCACCAGTGCCTAGGGATACTGAGTGCCACCAGTGTGACACAGCCTGCAGCACACTAGCTGATGCCACCGCCACAGAAAGTGCCCGATCATTTGAAGAACACTTCCTCGCTGCCCCAATCACGCCCAGTCGACCCGGTTAGGCAGCCCTTCCCCCACCAGAACCATGGCAGCAGAGCATTATAAAACCTTCCTGGGGCTGGGGCGGCCCTGAGTCTCACCGGCTTCCGGAACTTACCACACACACAGGTTAAGGGCAAGTGGACGACTTGGCCAGCGGGAGGAAGGAAGAAAGACTCGAGCAGAGAAGTATGAAGCCGAGCAGAGGAAGTATGAAGAAGAGCGAGAAGGGTGTATGACGTCGAGCAAAGGCAATATGAAGAGGAAAGAGAAGAAAGAAGGAGACAGCATGTGATTAGCCTGCAAGGAAACTGTAGGTTAGCCCTAAAAGGAGGAAGGAGCTCGAGCTTGAGAGAGCGAAAATGGAAGAATACCGAAGCTATGGCTCGACAGCAAGCCTCAGTCCTACACCTGCCATCAAGCGCTCCAATTTTGAGCATCAATTCCCTAGTCCCCAAATGGACTGAGGACGAAAGCCAGAAGCATGGCTGGAGGAGATCGAGCTCTTTTCGATAACTACAACTACTCGGAGGCGGAAAGAGCCCTTAATACTAGCCAAGCATATGGAGGGAAAAGCGACAGCGCCCGCTCACTGGAGGAGAGCCAGAGAGGTAACATGAGCGGAAGTTCGTGGAAGTCTACAAAGGCCTCTGAATAACTGAAAAAATGGAACCGCGATTTCGAGTCTTACCAAGAAATCAAATGATCTTGGACAGAGATGACGTGTCTGAAAGCGATCCCGGTACAACGCTGGTTCGACTCCTTGGCCTGCACGGCGTTTGGATCTTTTCAATCGGACCATGCTAGAAGACCTTTTCCAATGTGCCAGGGCCCTTGCTGTATATCTTGTGATAAACAAAGCCCTCCACATATGGAAGCATGTTGCATGGCTGATTAGGTAGGAAACCTTCAATCAGTCGCATAGCACCTCTCAGAGGCGAATCATCCCTCCGATACCTCTCAGAACTCACTCACCCGAAGAATGGACTGCCCTAGCAAGACCCTGTGCAACTATTGCAGAAGGGCCACGCTGAAGCTGAGTGCCAATACAAACTCGGCACTAATAAACAGCCTAACCCACTACCAGCCAGAACTCCGTTCCCTGATTCATCCGCTCAGCCCTCTCCTCCAACAGTTACTGCAGGCCACGAGCCCATCCAAAAGGCCGTGCAAATCCTGTGGGGCTGCTTAGCCACTACAATGCTGGATCTCCGACTGTCCGCATCATGTCCCCACCACCAAATTTGTCAACTAATCAGCACTTCATTTTCTGCTGCTGGTCGCACGGATCTTTGCGAGAGACTGAAACCCAGTTCATCTCGGTGGCCCCTCTTCAGAGCACTAGCCTGCCCGTGACCCTTCCGGTCTGATGAACGCGGCAGATATTAGCCCACGATCGCCAGGGCAAGTGCCAGCGGTGCTGTGGTTGATGAAAAGCGGCGGTGCAGGAAATGAAGTGGATAGAGGGCCCACCGCGATCACCGTTCCACGGTCCAACTCAGGTTCACGACGCCTTGAAGTCTGCCCCCACCGCTTGGCGTGGTAGGTGAGAACCGGCCGAGGTGGTCTTCTTGTTGGGCCGGATCTTCTCTGCAGAAGCCCGTTACCACGCGCCGCCATAACGCGTGCCTCCTCCACAGGAGGCCACAGGTGAAACCTCTCAACCATGACAAACCTCCACCTTCCGCCCACCAAAGTGGTCCGCGGAAGGGGCACAACCCAAACTATTCCAGGCCTAGCCCTCTCCAATTGCGAAGGGCTGGCCCCGCAAGAAAGGTCTTCCCCTCCCGCGAGAGATTCAGGAGGCAGTACATGCAGGGCGTGCCAGCGGGCAGACCACTCCCACAAGGTGGGAGGGCTGCCCAGCCAAGCAACGCCCAGCGGACGCCCCGAACAAAACTCACCGAGCTCACGGTCTCCTGCTGGGGCGGAATCTCTGCCGCCAGCCAAAACCAAGTCGTCCGAGAGGTATTGCACCTCCGGACCCCTTGTCAGGCATGCCTGACCGCTCCAACTGCTGCCAGTGCCGCCTGCGAGCACTGGGCAGTGCCAGACTCCGTCCGCCGGACGTTGAGCTACCAATGGAAAAGGCCCTATGCCGGGTCTAAATCGCCAGGGTGAATCCTCCGGGATTTGGATTCCCATGCAGTTGATCATCGCGACTGGAGAGCCTCCAGCACCCGAAGCTTCTTCTTTGCAAAATTTGACTCCAGGGGATGAACCCCTGGAGGATCGAAATGGTACCCCTCCCTTGGAAGACCAGGAACTGGCATCCTCGGACGCAGAAGTCGAGATCGCTCTCGCTCCGGTTGTCGCAGCAGCTGGAGTAGGGAGTCCTCCCGCAGCTTTTGCAGTTGCCCCTGACAGCGCCAGCTAGCCTTCTGGCCTGTCCCGAGTCAGTGCTCTCATCACCTGCTAAGCCAGCTACTGATAGGCCTTGGAGGAACCCGAAGAAGAAGAAGAAGAAAGGGGCGGAAGAGAGCCAGTAGTTGTGAAGCTATAAGCTCATGCTGGCACTAGTGCCCCCTCTCGGCACAGTGCCTAACATCAAGAGTGATCCTGGCCCCTTGCCCAGAGGAGGTAGCCAGTGTGATCTCTTCCTTTTAGTTATACATAGCCTAGACAATATGAAATGCAGTACATCAATTTAGTAACCTTGTTCTTTCACTTACCACCGAACGCAGTAATCCCGTAAGTAGCCTAACAAATTTCAATAATCTTAACTATTGTGAACTGAGCCACGATGCTCCAGGACACGCACATGGCCCTAAGACCTCAGTGAGGCACCCATTTATCCTCTATAAGAGCAGCCCTCCTTGAATTAACTAGTAAATTTTAATTGTATTAAACATAAACCATGTTGTAATTTAGTTTAGAATATTAACTCTTATGTTGGTGCTACAGTCCAGGTTAGGATAGGTTAGGCTAGGGAATATCATAGAATGTACCACTAGGCTAGGTCTAAAACACATCTTGATTGTAGGAGGTAGCCTATAATAACCGTGAGCACCTTCCAGTACTATTAGAATTAGGTAAAGTAGTGAATATAGCTCGTATCCTATCACAGGGTTAGGTAGTTCTGTAGCTAGGTAGGCTAACCAGGACTAATCTGCCCAGGGGAAGGAGAGTAACCTACGAGAGGCGAACAGCTTGCTTGGTATAGACCTTCACGCCCGAAAAGGGAGTGAAGGCCCTCTTAAGGGGGGGAGCTTTTATAAATATTACTGCTGTTCGCCCTCGATGTATTTAGAGTGTAGGAATATTAGTCCGATTGACCTCGACAGAGAACATCTCTGCCCTTGATAGACTGGAGCAATTCTAATAATCACCGCCCAGTAGACAAATGGCGCGCATAGGCTGGAAAGTTTATAAACAAAATATGCTAGAGCATTAGGGACCTAAGCCTCAGAAGTTTGCAGCTCAATGACCCTAGTTATGGTGGCCCTTAAGCTTTATTCTATGCATTCGGCGATGCCTTTTGTCAAGAGTCCAGTTGCCGGGCGATATAAGCACGCCTCCTCTGTCAGGAAACGGCGGGGTCGGTCAGAGAGATTCCAGCGGTCACTGAACCAGGGTGACGCTGCGTGCGTGCCCGAACGATATTCTTTGTTCTTTATTACTTTTACTCCTACGTCTATCTTAATTAGTGAATTGGGAAGACTGCCAGAATACGACTCCTGAGGTCTCTCGTTTGCGCAGCGACTCGACATTCGCGGTAAGTCCGATTCTTGTTGAAGCGATGCGATTGACTAGTACTTTTCTGTATTTCACATTTTTCTTTGTTTTCTTCCTTCAACCACCTTAGGGTATCATTGTTCTGAAGAAGCCTAGATTAAGTCTAGTATTATATTGTTAGCTTCAACCCCGTTATTCCAGTAAAATACCTAGGATTAGAATTGTTAAGCAAAATCAGGTTAAATCTCGATGCTTTTGTATGCCTCGGCGTCCGAATGTTGGAAGAACCGTTGCGTTTAAAATCAAATTCATCTCAATATTTTTGTTAAGGTTAATTACCCTTAACTGGCGACCTTTGGCTAATTAACGACTGTCTTTGAGGTTAACTTTTGTAAGTGTGATTTACGTGTAATCTTGGTTTTGCAGGGCCGTAAAAATTACGTAAATTGAATAATACATGATCAGCCAAGACCCTCACGTAACAATATATACTATATATATATATATATATATATATATATATATATATATATATATATATATAAATATATATGTTCATATATATATGTATATACATATATATATATATATATATATATATATATATATATATATATATATATATATATTTGATATAATACCGTTACTCATTTTTTCTGTAAGGTTTAATTCGTCTCTCTGGCGGCTTGGCAATGCCCCCACCAGGGTTGTGATGAGCTTTCGAACCTATTTGTGGAAATCATTAGGCATCCAGTTGATATGAACGAAATGTTTTCTTGGTTCTGAAAATAAGCACGCAAAAACAGGTACTGATTACTGAAGGGATTTTTAAAAACAAAACACAAAAAGAGGTACTGATTACTGAAGGGAATTTAAAAATAAATACACATGGCATAATTTGTTAAACATTGCGTTTAAATCCATATTGAGTATGTTTTGGCGACACAGTTAAGTTCTGGCGCTGTGTTAATGTTGCCATTCAATTTGATATTTATATCTCTAACGCAGTGTCTGTTATGATTCGTGTGAGGACGTTGCAAAGTTGAGTATACCTTAGTTTAACCAGACCACTGAGCTGATTAACAGCTCTCCTAGGGCTGGCCCGAAGGATTAGACTTATTTTACGTGGCCAAGAACCAAATGGTTACCTAGCAACGGGACCTACAGCTTATTTGGGATCCGAACCACATTATACCGAGAATGAATTTCTATCACCGGAAATAAATTCCTCTAATTCTTCATTGGCCGGCCGGAGATTCGAACGCGGGCCCAGCAAAGTGCTAGAGGGACGTTGCAATTGCGTGGTAATGCCCAATAATAACAATCTCCTGTCGTATTGTGCGATATTCACAGGAGGGGAAGGAAAAGTTCCACTGTTTTATGGGGAGTCTTTTGAGAGTCTAAGTTGAGCTTGACATGAACAGCCACAATCACAAGATAAGGGATGGCGTCATTCCCCGTCTAGTGAGTTGGTGCAACGATCTTTGATATAGTGGGATTTTCGTGACACCAAGACGTGTTGTTATTGAACCGTTGTAAGCAAACTCTTTGATGGCATTTAAAAAAAAAGAGGTATGAAGAGTGATTAAATAAAGTAAGAATAATCAACAAAATTTATTCATTGTTATGCACTGGTAATTCATGGTCATGTACCGTACGTATGCACAGATGTGTAGATGTAAGCATGATTCTTTTGCATACAATCACAAATTCAACCATCCATATTTTCTTCCTCCATACCTGGAAAAGGTTTACACATACACACACACATATACATACATACATACATACATACATACATACATACATATATATATCATGTTCTGGAGCTAATGATTAAAAGAATTCCTCTAAAACTTTGGATCAACCTAAAATGAGATTATCGCAAGGAAAAAGCAAAGTGAGCTCTGCTTGCACGAGAAATTTTAATCCGGCTCGTGCTCCCAGATGCAGGTGCGAGGACGTGGTAGACTTTGAAATTAGCAATTCAGCCCAATGGCATAGCTTGGGTAATGACACTTCTACCCTTTATTAAACACGCTTATATTGCCAACAGGTTCGTATATTTTAGATTGTACATACACCGTAACAAAACCCATCATATTTGCCAGCATGTCTGCCAAATTTTATTTTGTAAATGCCGTTGCAGCAAGCACCCTCATATTAACTACGTCTGGATGATTTGTGAATTATCTTATGTTGCCAATATTCTGCACCAAACCTCTCCATATTGCTTATATAATCGTAAGCTTATACATTATCATGGAAATGGCCCAGAAAAATACACGCCCATATTGCAGCATGTTTGTAGTGTCTGTCAATTCTTTCGTTAGGCAAATAATCAACACCCTGAAGGAAATCACTGAATATTTTTTAGATGTTGGTCATGGACTTTCATTAAGTAACCTTTTCCTGTCTACTGGCCGGCAGCCATCGGCATCGTATGAATGTTCAGTTTTCGAGCAAATGTCAATTAAAATGCGGAGATAAAAAGCAAATGGTCGATCTCAGTGCAACCTTGCACCGGTTAGTGATTGCCACATGCCATTTACTCGTACTTTTCACGTGGTACCTTCAAAAGTTTTGTATGGGACACTAATAGTTTCATTTCCACGGAATTATTTTCTTGGTGCTTGGATTTTCGTCTTTCATGAATGTTCTTATAAAATGTCTTTGCTTGTATTCCAACTGGCATCGTGGCCAAGTTGAAGCCTTCAGCAAATTCCTTCAGGAGTTTGTCAGTGGTGTTGTGTATCTTGTTTCTTCACAATAAATGGCTTGGTGATGTTTATACCAAGTTCGGTGTAGAGGTCAAGTGGGTAACGTGACCGCGTTCTCATACTCCGGATGCGGGTTCCAATCCTGCTACGAACTCCAGAATATCTTCAGATTCTCCCATTTAGTTCTTAAGCTTTGTAGTGACAAACGAATCCAAAACGTGTGACGAAGTCAGGGAAGTTAAGAAGGCATTGTGGCTGCTGCTGATTGTATACATATATATATATATATATATATATATATATATATATATATATATATATATATATATATATGTGTGTGTGTGTGTGTGTGTGTGTGTTTTTAATGTAAATATAATATATATAAATGCATAGAGAGTTAGAGATTTACTTTTTTCTGGCTTTAAAACAAGTTAAAACCTTTAACAATACGTGTAATTGGTTAAATCTCGCTTTATCATGTATTTACGAACTGAATTTTGTAGCAGAATGGTAAATTTTCCCAGTATCCTTTGTTTTGCGTCGGATTTCAAAGAATGGCTAGCCTCCAGACTAAGATTTATCAGTTTTGTTTTTCATTTTTCGTCCACTTGTCCTCAGCGCAACTGTTGACATTATCTTATATATTTTTTCTTTACTTCGATGCGAATTGTTATTCTCATTGTTGATTTTTTTCTCCCTTAGTTTCATTCATTGAAATGTATCCTGTTTGCATTTGTTTACCTTATGTATTATGGATTTTTGTTGTTTATATGATGATAATTTCATTGGAATAATTGGTAATGAATACACCTATCATCGCTCTGTAAAATCCCATTAATGTTTAGACTAGAATAAATTCAATTATACGTGCTCCTTACTGCCCTCTGGCGGTCGCTTCCCAACCAGTCCCTGTATGGAGTACTTCCATCATCTTGGCCATTGAAAATAGATTTGCCGTTGGAATAGCGGTGTACGCTGCTCGCAAATAGAATACATTTAAGTAGAGAAAAGTTCGTAGCGGCTTCCAGTTTACGTGTATTTGCTGTACGTTTCCATACAGTTGGTCGTTTATCTATGACCGTTCCCGTTAGATTTTTCCCTTTATGATTGTGATATATACATGGTATATTGATGAATTCACAAGCCAGATATTCTGTATTTTCAGTATTAGAGTTATTACCCTAGGCCATCTTCATCTTGAAATTAACTGCATAAATTGACTAATTTAATGTTTGGTAAATGCAATAATTTATGACCCCATTTTTCAAATTTCGGGAGTCTGCTGGCCTTCAAAATATCAGCCACACCGGAAGTTTCTTCGGACTCCGCTGGTAACTATTTTCCATTCAAAATGAAGAGGTGAGGACCTCTCCTCTTTCACTTTGCTCGAACCAAACACTAAGCAAGCTAATCCTCCCCCTTCAGGGGCGGAGCCCCGGAGTGGGGAGGATCTCCTCTGGTGTGCGGTAGAGTTTGTCTACCGTATGTCAAGAGGAGGGCTTGCGCAAAAACTAAGATAATTAATAGATGAATATATGAATAAATCTTGGTAAGAAGAATTTAGTGGCTTTCAATAAATTATATTAAATGTAACTTTCAACATGATTATCTCAAGATTTAAGACCCAAGAGACTTTCCGTTAAAATTTTGGTGTATGTTCAAATTCTGGGAAATATTTTCTTTAATAATGAAAATTTTCCACTTGTTCATAAAGTATTGACAAAATTATAGAGATTTTGTAATGTTTCGTGGAAGTTACAATTTCTTAACGGGGAGCAGTCATGGATTCAACAGATTTTTACGCAGGAGAAAACCATTTGACCCAGTGATTTCAAAAATTTTCAGACCACCATACACTGAAAGATATCCAAACAACTATAGTAGTGACTAATAATCATACCATTCCCACAGGTTCTACTAGTCCCCATAGTGCGAGCAGTTTTGAACAATTCTCTACTGTACGAAGAAATACCAGACTTGCCTAAAACTGGAAGGGAGTCACTAAGTGGGTCACCAGGGTAATTCAATTGTACCTCGACTACACTTAAATATTTAACCTGGATCGCAGTTTGCCTTTATACCTTGGATTACAATGAAATGCTGGCTCCAGGTAAGTTATTTACTTCCAGATGACTAAAGAACTTTAAGTATTTGTAAACTTTCTAAAATTGCCTAATATCAGTTTTTTATAAATAGTTATTGATAATTATATATGTTAATTAATAAAAGTTATTCTATATCAGTGAGTTACATCCATATTGTTACACACATTTCAGTACATTCATAACCCAAATTAAATGTTTTTACAAAATGCGCTGAGTGTGGAGAATGAACTTGAGACTTGTTATGCAAGAGTATCGGGAATATCACAGGAAGACTGGTGGCTACTGTATATGATTACTCCAAAAGACTTTAGTAAATTAAGCAGGTTTATGGGTTGTTTCTGGGAATGAAATGACGCTAGTGGAGTTATAAATCTGATATAAATGAATTTATTCAGATCATTTACAAAGCATGTAATGGATGTTCTGGAGAATATAAGTGAGCCATATCATTATTTCTTTTTCCGAATTCCTTGGTTAAACAAAATCTTAAAGGTTTGTTTTTATTGTTCGTAGTTTTCAAAAGTAAACTTATTTAATTTAAGAAATCTCAAAACTGGACTGTTTTGGGGCAGTTGTTTCACCTTTAAAGAGAATATCACAAAATTTGTTATTTGGTGGTGTTAGAACTATATTTGTTTTCTATTGGAATGAGCAGATTAGTAAATACTTGAAACGAATGCCAAGATCACCAAAGGCTCCGCAGATCAAGGGAACAGTCTCGGATCGTTCCTGCCCCTTCCAGTATCGAACCGGAGCCTCTCGTTAACGATCTTTTGTACTGTGGAAGAGAGAAGCAGGAGACAAATGAGAACGCCCTCGCATGTGCTGGGAATCAGAGAGATAAAGTTATTTGTGGTAGCTCTGACAAAAACAAAAGCCATAACCTCCTTGGATGTTGCTGCCTTTGATTAGCGTTGTCTCTTTGTCATTAGGTTTGTGATCCTTTTCCCCACAGGACTTGCAATAAAAGCCTTGGGAGGCAACAGTCTTATTTGGTCCTCGTCTGCAGGTCTTTGCTTCTTTCTCAAGAGGAACCTTTTTCTGAGCCTCTGATATTTGTTTGGTTTTGTTGTTCTCGTTGTCTCTCCATATGGAAATAAGCAATCGCACTCACATGAGGTAAATTATATTTGGAAAAATTAAAAGCTCGAAATTTTCCTTTTAGGATTCAATAAAACATTTCAGAAATTTCATATGGAAATAAACCCGACAATACAAAACTAAATCAGGTGTATTAAAAAAGATGAATTCTGCTAGAACTGCAGCAGTACCAACAATAATAAAGATGTAGTTTATAACATCAAAGAACAGGCAAAAGGAATGTTAATGCCACCAAAAAATACTTGGACAAATCCGAACAAAGTTCTCCTTCCATGAGATAGAAATTAACGTTGAAAGGAAGACAAGGGATAAGAACATCTTCGCTTACACTTTGCCAGGAAAGTTGGTCCTTAAATTCTGCGGAGTTAGCTTTTGTCTCCGGGAGGATCTCGGGGCTTTTCCCTCGGGTGTTCAGTGCCACGAAGAAACGCCTCCACCTTCTTAATTGGTCGCTCGTTAAAAAAAAAAAATCTCCCTTGTCCTTCTCTCGTTTCTCTTTGGAGATACAGAATTCCTTCCTTTTCTTTTCATGTATCGAATTTCTTCCTCATTAAACCGTTTAATTCAAGACAAGATAGGGTGAGTTTGGAGAAAGACAGGCTCGCAGTTTCTTGGTCTGTGGATCACTCCCGCCCAGTGCCCATCAGTCCACCTGGCAGTTTTTGGGTAACAGCAAGTGATGAAGTCAGTAAAGAAGGTTATGGGGACAGGAATCCCATCTCTAAGACAAGTGAGACCGGGAGGCTGTTCCTTTCTTGTGACACTCTGCCAAAGGAAAAATGATGGTGCATACACACACACACACACACACACACACACACACACACACACACACACACACACACACACATATATATATATATATATATATATATATATATATATATATATATATATATATATATATATGCATAAATTTGTCAGTGACAGCATTTATGTCACCAGTGACCAGCCGAGCACTACATTACAACTACCCTAATAGTGAAAAATTTCACAATTGCTCTTCAATTCAGAAAGGAAACATTGGAAAAGGAATTGAAAGAACAGTTTACAAATACCTTGAAGAAACCTGATATCATTACTGAAAAAAAAACCAAAAGAATGGTAATTAATATGAATGTCTACAACAGCCAGAAAGGAACTTCTTAATAAATGAACATCCTGATCATCCAAGAGGTAAATCCATCTATCATTCCGACTGCCTGAGGCCACAACTTCCCAGACGAATGCAACGACATTGATTCCTCTCTGAGACACCACTTAAAGGCACTACAATATATAGTTTCCACTCGGGTGATGGTCGACCAAGCGCTTTGAAATATAGCTTAATTAAAGTATTGCTTCATTTTGGGAATTAACTGTGCTTCAGACTTGCCAGCGCAAATTAAAACGCCATACGCTTGGGAAAATTCAATGGCTTCAAAGGTATTTAATGGTATTTTGACCTGTAAAGCACAGAAAACAAATGTGTTATCCGAAGGACCCAAAGTCCTGGTAATCGCTTTCTGGACAGCAAGGAAAACAGGAAAAAGGTTCCATAAGGATCCAGTATGCGGATTTACTCACTCTCAGACAAAGACTAGGATTGTTGCCATGTAATCAATTCTTCCTACCGTCGTTTGTGTCTTGCAGGTTGACACATATAAAAATAAATGCTTTCTCCTCCTCTAGGAACTAAAGGAAAATGAAAAAGGGAATCGTTGTCTCGGAATTGTCGAGAAAACAAAAGAGAAAGAACAAAGTCAGTAAAGAATAATAATACCGCTGAAATGTCTGTAAAAACAATTATAATGACAGAATTATATATTTCATCAAATGACAAACAGTGATTGATTTTAAGATACGGAAAAATACATTTTAAAAAGCATCAAAAACATTTTACTTTTGCATCCAGGAAACAAATAAAAGGTATACATTCACTCTTGTATTTCGTCGAACACAAATACTCAAACCCAAATACTCCAAAATGCACACTCTGCAAAGATTCACTTAAATCGAGGACCTGCGGCAAAAATCTTTGGTGATTGGCTGTTGTCTGGAGGAGAGGAGCCGAGGGCTTTTCCATTGGGTGTTCAGTGCCAGAGGAATCGCCTCGACGCTCTTTATGGGATGCTTGTAAAAGCTTCCTCTCTCTCTCTCTCTCTCTCTCTCTCTCTCTCTCTCTCTCTCTCTCTCTCTCTCTCTCTCTCTCTCTCTCTCAGCACAAATTTGTTGTCGTTCCCTTTCTACTAATTTTGGATTTCGCTGTCCTCATAAATACAGAATTTCTTTGCATTAAGCTTCTCTGTTACACAAGAGTTCAAGGAAAAACAAGTGACTTGGTTGTCAGGTCCGAAGGTACACACAAGCATTTTATTCAACTCATCACGTTACCAGACTGCCATCGTGCATAAGCCAGTACCAGCATAGGGCCAGCTTAATCCAAACCTGCCACCAGTCAGAGAGCAAGATTGTTTAGTGATTGTGATATTTATGCTCTAACTGCAAAATTGTGGGTGAATCCCATTCGTAGATGATCACATTATATATATATATATATATATATATATATATATATATATATATATATATATATATATATATATATATATATATATATATATATATGTATATATGTGTGTGTGCAGATGTTCCTCATGGAAGATGAAGCATTAAACATAAATCTGTCCGGCTCTGCGTTTAATTTTCTATGACATCTTATACATCTCATGTTACTGTGATGTCATTAAACATACACGCTCACATTTATTTTCGTACACATACAGTATACAGACATACATAAATGCAACAAACATATATATATATATATATATATATATATATATATATATATATATATATAAATGCAAGTATATATATATATATATTTAATATATATATATTATATATATATATATATATAGTATATGTATACATACATAGATAGACAGATAGATATATAGATACAGAGAGAAATAGATAGATAGATAGATCGTTTACGAATGAGGTTAATCATCATCTCACCAGTTATGGGAAAAATATTTCAGCTACTGTGAACAGTTTGTGGTCCTGTGGATATGTATGGTTTACTGGCGAAAGGCCCTGGCCTCAAATTTAGGTAAGAAGTAAAAATCTTCGGTACATTCCATAGCATACAACTGTGCCTCGTTTATCTAAGCAGTGACCTGGATACGTGGTTGTTATTTGATTGTGGTTGGTTGCGACAACGTTGAAAAAGAGGCCCTTTGTGATCCCACCCAAAATGACTTCCCAAGATCAGTTATCCTAACCTATTAAAGAGCCCTTTGACCAATGGACATACGGTCACACACACACACACACACGTATATATACATATATATTATATATATACATATACACATATTTGTATATATACACACATATATATGCATACATACATACATATATGTATATATATACGAGTATATACATACGTCGAGAGAGAGAGAGAGAGCTGATGTGTCAGCAATTGATTTTAAAAAATATACATGCAATGAACACACACGTGCAACATTGGTTATCTTGCACCATCACAACATAACCTCCTCAAGCGCCACAACCAGCAGGAAAACCATCTACAACCCGCAGGGGGATAGTGCCGTCAGTGCACCTCGTGCGGGGCACTGCAGGCATTACTTAGGTTCTTTGCAGCTTGCCTTCTGCCCCAAGCTGTAACTCCTGTTGCACCTTTGAAACTTTACCGTCAATTTCCGTTGTAGCACTGAATGACCTCACTGGTCCCAGTGCTAGGCCTTTGGCCTAAATTCTATCTTCTTATTCAGTTCAATTCAAAACCATCTGCAGAGCCCCATCCTGTTATAGAATCACATCTATTGATAAGATCAAGAGCGTCAAAGGTTCAATCAAGAATCCAAATAACACGTCTCCAGCCTTTGTTGACATTTTGGGATTACAAAAAAAAAAAAAGATGAGGAACAAAACAATGACTCAGATAAATAATGTCCATATCTGTGTTGATTCAATGGTTATATCATAAAAAGGAAATGAACAATCACCATCCAAAAAAACCCTGGTGTATATATATACGCCTATATCACCATATCCCCCGGCCGTAATAATATCCCAGCCAAACACAACCACATTAATTCCCCTCCGAGATACCAATTAAACGCGCTGGCTTCCATTCCGGTAATGATCGTCCGAACGAAGTGAAATATAATTCACTTAAGCGTCGTTTCATTTTGGGAATTAACGGAGCTTTCGACTTGTCGGGACTGATTAAAGTGATGTACGTTTGCTGTAATCAGACGTGAAGATCATATTTAGCAATTTTTTGTTCTGTGATGCACAGCCAAGAAAAGATATATCAAAGGAAGATAGAATCTTGATAATCCATTTCTCTCCAACAGCAAAATGAAGAAAACCAGTTTATCTCTATTCCCACACAAAAAGAAACACAACCTGCAAACATTTACGTGGATGAAGGTGAGACCACTAAGGAGGAGTTGATCTTCCCTTGCTACCAATAAAATGAAAGGCAATAGTTGCTCAATTTAGATCGAACAAGCAATAATTACCCAATCGAAATGAGAAACAAGAAGTAACGATCTGATGAAAATCTAGGACAAAAGTGATAATTACCCAGACACCCATAACATCCAGAGACAGATGCAATAATTATCCCAGGAAAATGAGATAGAGTAAGTAATGGTCTCTGGACACGGAAAGACAAACGATAATTACCCTATAAGACACTAGAAGTAACGATCCCATGAATATCGAAGACAAAAGCTATAATTACCTCATGGTAAGACAAAGGTACGAAAATCAACATGTGACAAAAGAATGGCTGATAATTCGTAGAACCAATAGAACAGACAAACCCAAAAAGTGATAGGAGTAATATGACTTTCGTTATAGGGGTCTACTAAAGGTGAAGCATAGAAAAAGTGGTTCTGTAAAATGAAGTTGGTAAGCACATCACAAATAATCACCATGGTGATATTCCACAATGTGGTTTATAATAACTTCTGAATGAAATAAAAGTATTTTATTCTATTTCCCTCTTGCTAAAACCTTTTCAAGAGTACCCAAGACTCTCAACTGGGTGCGTGGGTCTACCAGGACCTGCGGTAGGAACTCAGTATATCTTAGTTTAACCAGACTACTGAGCTGATTAACAGCTCTCCTAGGGCTGGGCCGAAGGATTAGACTTATTTTACCTGGCTAAGAGCCAGTTGGTTACCTAGCAACGGGACCTACAGCTTATTGTGGAATCTGAACCACATTATGACGAGAAATGAATTTCTATCACCAGAAATAAATTCCTCTAATTCTTCATTGGCCAACAGCGTGCTAGCCGAGAGCTCTAGCCACCCCTCCAATGAAGAACTTGCGGTAGGAACTGACATATTTAAATAAGCAGATGTCTGGAGAGCAACATAATATGTAAAGGAAGCAGTGATGAAATATAAAGGTTTTGGGCTACATGTCAGTGAAATCAAGTTATGCTTCGTCATCTCTTCCTAAGACTAATTTGTTGTTATGCCTTACTCTGTGTAAGGAACAGAACCAACTAAGTCAGCGGTAGTAGTGTTAAACATTTAAATTTCAAAAAGGAAAAGATTATTTTATATCACAGACGATATGTAAAGAAACACGTGTCGAAACATAAGTCTTTCACACAGGTAAATCGTGTTTGGTAATCCTTTGAATTCCTTCTGAGTTCACCAAAAACTGTCGTGCAAAGACAAAACTTTCTCATTTCCCTCAAGGCAAGCTTTGGATTCCTGATTTAAACTTTGTCAAATTTTATACAACATTTCTGTAGGATATCTGCTCCTTCCCTGGAATATTTACTATATTTATTATGCTTCTGCACCCGTAATTAACCATAAGGTCTTGTGCACTTACACGCAGACATACCTAGAAATCCGATATCATTGCAGCCGAGAAGGGCGAGTCGATAGGAACCAAACAATCGTCGAATAAAAATCTTTTTCAGACAAAATAATCTGAACATCGGTAAACTTCTTCCTCTAACTGGAAATAGATGGACTTTGTTTTGTGTATTTTGGGAGAATGGGACCTACTCTCCCGTCATCCACCTAATGGCCCTCCTTTGAGGATGGGAAAGGTGGGAAGAGGTGATTTTGGGAAGGACGGAGAGGGAGAAGAGACCAGTTGGCTGTGTTATAAAAAGTGAGTTGTAGAGTGAGACTTTGCGAGTGTTCAGAGAGAGAAGAGAGGTGGGGGCAGTTCAGAAAGCTGTGTGTAATAATTATGAACATTCGTAAGGCCACACTTAAAGGTAAGAAATTTCCTTTGGGCTCCGTTTTAATGATTTAATGACATGAGAGGCGTTATCGTTCATTTCTTGTCGCTTTTCTTCCTTTTCTCCTTTTAATTTTTCCTTACTTTATTTATCAAATGAATAAATATTGAACAGAAAAAACTTCCTGGAAACGGGAGGTTTAAGAAAATAGAAAATGAATGTGAAGTTGCTTCCCATCTGTCTATTTCCCTGTTGCACATCTGTTTGTGGCTTACTTGCGTTGTGCCTGATTGATGGCTCAGTCTTCCGTATGGCTGACAGGGAAAGAACGTCACAGGTAATCCGCAGGTCAAAGGGGTTAAATCACTCATAAGATATATATGAGATACTCGCTAGACCACTGACTAAAAGACAGACATGTGATTCGTGAGATTGCTTGACGTTTTATCTTATTGATGATGAAATTTGATGTAACTAACAAAAATTTCATCTTCTGATTCACTATATTCACTATATATATATATATATATATATATATATATATATATATATATATATATATATATATATATATATATATATATATATACATTATGTGTGTGTGTGTGTGTGTGTGTGTGTATATATATATATAATCTCTCGATTTTCAGGATGCCCATTATCTAGACATGACATTATCGAGAAACTAGAAACCAAACATATATATATATATATGTGTGTGTGTGTGTATGTAAATTTCAAAACATTAGAAAAACCTTTCTCCAATGGTTGGCAATTCAATGCGTCGTGGTCTAAGTAAATGTTGGTAACGCTGCTTACAACCATAAACAGACTTAGTAAGGGTTTAGGGGTATGGGAGTCCAGGAAAAGTTTCTTATGTTGCATGGGGTAGGGGTGGTCAGAAAGCTGACGCCATGGGAAAGGAGCAGCAGTACAGCTGTTTACAGATAGATTCACTCAAGAGAAGGGCTGTCTTGGAAGGTGGTTGGCCGGGGAAAGAGTTTCCCATCTGTGAGGAGGGGGGGATGTGTGTTGGAATATTGTGGGTTGAATAGAGAGGGATAGGCAAGTGTTTCGACTTCATTAGATTTTTTCTGTTTAATATTTGTATATGGTTATGCTTTTTCCACATTTTGTTAAAGAATACTACGGTACTATACTGTAACTTGCAATAAAATGTATCAAGCATAATGCAAGAAAAAACAAGGATGAGAGAGAGAGAGAGAGAGAGAGAGAGAGAGATAAGCTAATATTTCATACATTAAATTCTATAACACTTACGCTCCTCCTTTTTATAATTTTTACTTTACGCTATTTTTGTTTTTATATTTACTGTACTTTCTTATTTTTTTATGTTTTGCTCTAATTTTCACGGTGTGAAAGATGAAAAAACAGTAAAATTTACAACCCAAATGAAACGCATTCAGTATTCCTTAGCGTTTGGTTGAGGGAAGGGAGACAAGTTATAAATAACTTTTTATAATTTTTCTTAGATGTTGCCCGTCTAAGAAAAATTCATGGCGAAATTCACATTATAAATATTTTTAATTAATATTTTACTTTGAATGTGAACATTATATTTGAGATGAAATATCAACACTGATAAAATATTCTCTTGTGCACTGTTATGACATGCGCGATAATCATTTCAGAGTCAACTAAACTTGTAATGAAATGGAGAACGAGTGATACCGTACTAAGAAACACGCCTACAAACGTACAGCTTATAACATACACACAAACACACACACACACACACAGCTAAAAAGGTAGAGAGACAGAGAGTGAGTTTTTGTGATTGTTATGGGCTTAAAAGCATGTCATCTCCTTAACACTTCATGAAACATCACTTTGTTTTTCTGTTTTTATTGGCTGGTACGGATACGTCATCAGTTTAATAGGTTTAGTAGAAGGTGTTTGGGAGGGAAAACATTCGTTTGTTTTGGCAGAAATAATCATTTTCATTGTGAGCTTTTTAAGCTTGCAGAAATGCATCATAAATTACTTTTTGTGATTTTTTACATTTTTAATGTTTAATGACATGTGCATCATAAATATAACTTTTTCTAATTGGTTACATCCGGAAAATATTAATGCATTCAGCAACAAAGAGCAAGGATGCTGGTGTTGCCCATTCAACAGAAACTAGGAATCATAGTTGAGAATTCAGGCAAATTAGAATCATAGAGAGAATGTATGGCACGCAACAGACTTTAGGAAGAAGACATGCAGGAGTCGGGTCTGCAAGGTTAAGGCAAAATGACAACATGACACTGAACAGTCAACCTTGATCTGGTTTCATCAGCAAATGGTGGCTGGCAAGCTCTTTGGCAGTACTGATTCGAAGGTTGCAGCTATGAAGTTTGCAGGCCTGCATGGGGTTGGCTGTTTCGATTCAAGATTTGACATGTGGTTTCTAATGAGAAGACTCTTAGCTGAGCTACTGATGCTTCCAGGGAGGAACAGAGGAATTTCAGCTGACTGAAATTCCCTTTGTTGATGTTGGTGTGCTAGGTTCATCCAGTGAGAAATCTGATATCTGTTTGCTGCCTCTTTGTGATCAGGACCCTCTAGGCATCAGAGATGTACAGGAACTACAGGACCTTGATGATATAGTGGTGTTGGGGGGAGGGGAGGTTGAGGAGTCCTTGTAAATTTCCTAGCACATTTTTAAAAGTCTGGCCAATATATGCAGTTTAGACACCACACACAGGTAAGTGAGAAAGAAAAAGTTGTTTAATCTTTAAATATGTTATTACAGTATTTATGTTTAGGCAAAATAAGAAAAAGAAAGTGGTACTCATTATCCAGTAGTGCAACCTACCATATTGTGTGTTGTACTTGTATACGAGAGATAGAAAAATGGGTCTGTTTTTTTTCAGTTGTATTTATACAATATATTTTTCTATAAATAAGGGGAAATAAGCTAATTTCCTTTTGCATCAAGTTTTCAGTTTAAAGTGTGATGGTTCTTGTTTGTAAGCATACTGAAAGTTTATGCTTACTCGGTATTGAAAAGGTAGTGGGGGGTGTTAAGGGTATTGGGTTACCGTTTTACACCTGTAGAGTATTGTACTTGTCCTTGCCCGGATTTCGTCCTTATTTGACAGGGCCTTGGCTCTATTAATCCGGATAATTGAGTGATTTCTTTATACGATATATATATATATATATATATATATATATATATATATATATATATATATATATATATATATATATATATATATATATATATATATACTGTATATATGATATAGATAAATATTGTATATATATATATATATATATATATATATATATATATATATATATATACATATATATATATACTGTATATATATGTGTGTGTGTGTGTGTGTGTGTGCGTGTGTAGAGAGAGAGAGAGAGAATGAGAGAGAAAGAATGAGAAAGTTTTTTGGTCAAACAAGCCATCTGATTATATCCAGATTCCACGAGGGCTTCTGGTCCCATACTTCTGAACAATACGAGCATCTAATGCATAAATTCATTCTGTTCATCTAACCATGACACTCACTCATCTTCCTTTTGATTTTATGTAAAGCAAAATTTGCCTCGAAGGTCCTTCAAGTAATTGCCTCAACCTTATTAATTGCTCGAGGACTAACGTTGGACTTCGAGTAGTTAGTTTGCTTGGTTGACTAAGGGAAATTAATAACAATAAAAAATCTTCATCCATTTCACCTTGTTTGATTTGAGCGACATTCGCCTGCTTTCAGATATCGTGGAAAATGCTTATAGGCCTTCATTTGGATTCCATTTCGGTTAATCCAGAAACATTCGTCTGGTTTTGGGTATTAAAAGGGGTTTTGCCAAAATATGAATTATTTGGAAATCCCAGTTTAAGAAAATATCATATGGACAATCCCTACAGTTTAACATCTTACTGACATTGATGCATTTCATGAGGTAAACGTCTTCCACTGAAAATATAATTTCAAATAAAACAAAATATGGGAGATTCTTGAGAACAGAAGGATATAAGATATAAAAAAATTATTGCCAATTAAAAGGGTTTTTAAAGGCCAAAATATGAATTATTTAGAATTCCCAGTTTAAGAAAATATCATATGGACAATCCCTACAGTTTAACATCTTACTGACATTGATGCATTTCATGAGGTAAACGTCTGCCACTGAAAATATAATTTCAAATAAAACAAAATATGGGAGATTCTTGAGAACAGAAGGTGGGAGAAATCCTCTTTATTTCTACAGTAGTAATTGGTAATGTCTGGGAGAGGTATGCAACAAATATATGTGTATTTACGCAGGTGAACTTTGTATTTCTTACGAATAATTTGGCTTTTCATATTGCCTCTTCTTCCTTATAAAAAGATTCTATAATTTGCTTGAATATCGGTTGGCCAACTCTCTTTCTTACACTGGAATCCTATCTTCCGTACAATGAATGTTCTGGAACTGTTCACGGAATGTTATGAGAAATGCAATGATGGATTTTGAATACTGCTCAGAATTCTTGGATTTCCTGCAAGGAAACAGAGATCCTCTTAATCCTTTCTATTACAACAAATGGAATTATAATTAAGAGGTTTTTTATTCTGATGACATTCCCTGGAGGTTTTCCGAATGATCGCTTGGCTCATTTATGGACAGTAATAGTGCCAGCATTAAAATACTCTGACCTTTTATGAGTAATGAATAATGACGCACAAATTGGATTAATAAATGGATTTCCTTGAAGAGTTTTTGATGTTTAGATTGCTTTATCTTTTTACTTAGATATCTATCGCTTGATTTCCCTTCATATAATTATCATTTCACTTAATCTCATTATCGCCATCCATTATTTCCTGTCATATTCGAGAGAGAGTGAGTCCCTTCATTAGAGCGTATTAATGGATTATTGTTTAATTCTGATCATTAATTTTGTTTTTATCAGTGGAAAATCAGAAGGTAAAGAGACAACGTTAAGAAGTGCAGCTTTAACCTAGCTGCACAGATTGTCGCCAATAATTCAGTCAGTTATCAAGGTCACTGGTGCGTAACCTACCTTTCTGTCCTCTTCATTAACCATAAGACATCTTCGGTCAAAAGAAGCCGCGTCTCCTTTTCACTTCCTCGACGTCTCTTACCAATAGCATGGGAATCGAGAATTCGGAAATGTTATCCTTTGGGGATTTTCAGTCATGGTCTCTTTAATCCTGGTGAATCCTCGACATCTTTCGATGCTTCTGACTCTTCCCGATTCCTCGGACTGAGAGGAAAGTCGGACGTCAGAAGAGGAAATGGGGACCACCGAAGGTCATCATCTTCTGTGAAGCCAAGGCAGATATCATTGCTTCTTATTGCATCAGCATTTTCTGTGTATGCACGTCGTACCTATGTATAATTCTTCCTGTTCACTCGTTTGTATACTCTTCAGACGACCACTTAGGCGAAATCTCGGAAAGTAACATGAGGTAACCTTAGTTCGGTGAGTTTTATTGGCCAATTCTGATCATCAGAAACTTTCAGTCACCGATCTGGGCCATTGGTTAGGACGCTCTTCTAACCAGCGGGAGGACAGGGCTCAAGTTGATGTCTGACCTAACTATAACTTATTAGGCAGGTTCCATTAAACCCCCTTCGTGTGAGTTGACCTATGGAGTGAATAACTTACTTGAAAGTTAGTTAACTCTGGTACGTCAGTCTCATTTAGGAGAATGGCATTGAGTTACCAGCCTCATCCCAAAAGACTTGCTGAGAACCGCAAGGCTGACTCCATCTTGATCCACCCCTCTCTTGGGAAAATGAAGATAGAAAAGCAGATCTTGGGTTCTCTGTACAGGGAGAAAATGACAAAAATTTGTCTAGCCTATAGGCAGCCGAGAAGGGGCAACGATAAGGAGACTGCGCTCCTATTAGCGCAGCTAAAGTCAGTAGAATTGCTTTTAGAAAAAAGTTAAAGAAATTCGTCACCAAAACCACACAGAATCAAAGCATGATGAAGCGAGATAAAGCTTCTTCCTCAATACCGTAAACTTTAACGTAAGATTTGCCTCGTCTCTTGTCTTGATGTCCACTTTTCGAAGCCAGTCCTTATCCTTCCATTTCGACACTTTCAAGAAATGACGTTTAATTATCAGCACTTGACTTTCTGGTTCATCGAAATGAATAAGCGAAAGACTATAAAATTACAAGATTTAAATGGTAAATTGATAAGGAAAATTTCTGATATTTACATTAAGGTCAAGGAGGATTGATGAAAATTATTTAAGTTTGAATTAATTTTTCGATATACAGAGTATATAGAATCCGAATCTAAAATTAGAGTGTTCAAACTAACAAATTACTGGTTAACCTCTTTTTGTTTTTGGGATTAAGGTTACTGTACAATTTTTAGTCGAATCCTTTTTGAGCATCGTTAAAATAACAGTGTTCCTGACTACTAATTACTGTAGGTTAATGATTATCTCAGAAAAGGCAATTAAATCCTCCTAATTATTGCTGTTTGTAATCAAATGTAAATATTGGTATCGTTTTATCCATGACTAATCCTAATGACTTTGACTCAGGATATTAGATACCAATGGGTTTTTCAACGTTTTTCATAAGTTTTTGCTCTTTTCCACTTTATTTCTTTGCTGCTTTCTCAGCACATGCTTATCAAATGTATTTTTTCCATTCATCTCTCTCTCTCTCTCTCTCTCTCTCTCTCTCTCTCTCTCTCTCTCTCTCTCTCTCTCTCTCTCTCTCTCCCCTACAATTATTGGACCGTAATTTTCATTTAATTTCATTTGCATTGATATTCACTTTCTTTCATCTGAGGTGACCTAATATCAGTCTCGATCGGGAATTGGAAAGATGAGAATAAGAGAATTAGCATAAGTTGGGGAGATGCGACCTTGCAAATCGGAGGATTCTTTGATGAAGGAGGAGAGCGGATTTGGCAAGGTACTGAGCTCCACACTGAGAGAGAGAGAGAGAGAGAGAGAGAGAGAGAGAGAGAGAGAGAGAGAGAGAGAGAGAGAGAGATTATATGAAACGATTGACTCGTCGAGGCCCTGCCGATTGACAGGAGCACGTATTCTCTCTCTCTCTCTCTCTCTCTCTCTCTCTCTCTCTCTCTCTCTCTCTCTCTCTCTCTCACTAAGCAACCCAACCTCCGGCTGACCTCCTATACAGTTGATTAACTAATTCATTGTTCAGGGCATCATATATATATATATATATATATATATATATATATATATATATATATATATATATATATATATATTATATATATATATATATATATATATATATATATATATATATATATATATATATATATATATATATATATTATCATAAACTGGGTCCTTGGTGAGGGTGGGAATTGGGACAATTTATTGTTATAGACTGCCTCGGTACCAAGGGGGGTCCACGATTATGAACAAAAGGGAATCTACTGGACTTACCTTAGAATCTTCCTTGATTTACGTAAATAATGAAGGTCGCCGATTTGGAATTAGAATTCTTTTACAATCAAAAGTGGTTTATTTACAGAGAATGGGGCAAATATGTGAGACCAAAAATGTAACGATTTACAGACACATAAATCATAAGTGATAGATCAATAATGCAGTAATTTACAGACACGTGATGTAAATATGAGGGGCCACAGATACAACAATCCCCATTAGAACAAGTAACACTTTTGTGCTAAAATGCATCAATTCACAGGCAGTAATACATTGGAAGGGGTAAACTCCAGGAAAATGGACATTCATTAATCACAATGATTTCTGTGTGGGCAACAGATTCTTGTGATCAGGCTGCGACCAGGAATGGAATTTGGATGGCAGTCATTAACAAATACCGTGGCATAGATTTGCAAACTGGGCAGGGTATGATGGCTCCTGGAAGAGAATTCCAGCGTTAGTACAAGCTCGGGGGCCAAAGGAAACCTCCCTTGTTACTAAACCAAGCACAATGAATCTACTTACTAGGGAGGGATTGATCACTTGAGTTACTTAAATTAATTTGCCCTTAATTCACACTGTGGAGAGAATATTTGAATACTTATCACTGAATTGTAGTAGGATGATTTCAAAGCTAGTCATGGGGCAATTCACGGGCTGCTCGAAGTAGGGTGACTTAACAAAGGGGTGCTTTTTAGGAGGAAGAAAATTGAGGTTTGAAGGAATGGAAAACCAAGGAATTTCACGGGGAGGAAAAGGGCTGGCTCACTGACTAATTGTGGTCAACGTACCTGGGGCCTGTAGATGTTTTGCGCTGAGCATGTGAGGCTCAGCCGGTTGCTGGGGTTAGTTTTCACCAGTGTAAAGGAAGGAAAAATGGTAGCCTATGTGTGTCTCAAGTGCTAGTTCTGTGCGGAGTGCTTCTTCTCCGGGAGCCCCGTGCGCACCTTCCAAGGTTGTTTGCTTCGAAGTCTAGGCCTACATCGTTCTGCAAAGAGTCATACAGCCAGCAAAGGAGTGGAGAATAGTAGGTCTTAAGATTAAGTACTTAGAGGTTAAGTTCCTACCTATCTCATAGCCTGGATGCGCCTCCCATTCCCCTAGCGGATGGGCCGCTCCTATATCACATGATGGGGGTGAGGGGGTTTAGCTATTGTTTACCCCAGGTCAGCTGAGGTGGGGCTTCCCCTACATGAGTTCAAACAAGCGCTAATTGTCCTTTCTTAGTTCAAAATACTCTTGGTCTACCTTGCCCGCCATGTTTTCTTGGCCCAACAGTCAAATGAAAGGTGAAATTATTCCCTGAATAAATTAATTCCTAGCTGTCGGACGAGGAAGGAATAAAATCTTTAAAAAAAAAAATATATATATATATATATATATATATATATATATATATATATATATATATATATATACATACATATACACACACATTTTACACATATTACACACATATATATATAATATATATATACATATTGAAAAAAATCCCTAGTTATTACTTTTTCCGCCCTAGATCTATTTCGGTGGCAACTTTTGTATGGATGAGACAGACACACAGACAGAGAATGAGAATACGAAAAAGGGCTCTCTAAGGGATTTCGGCTGTTGTAGAAATATTCTATCCATTCTAAAACATTTAGAAGGTTTTGGGATTCTTCTGGTTCTCTCTCTTTCACTTCCCCTCCTTCTTCCATTTACTAACAGAGGAAGAAGAAATTAATAAGTGAATCCCTTATTAGCATAGAGAGGACGTGTCCAGTTGTGAGCTCCAAATTAGGTTCATAGATTCCAGGTAAGGAAGAAATTAGAGCGGCAAGATAATCTTTTTGCAATGTTTTTTTTTTTTTGCATTGAGGAAATCTTCATTTTTTCAGTTTTTTTCTTTTGTTTACCTGCACGTGCTTCATTGCAAGGTATGTTGCAGTATGTCAAATACAAAAGATATTTCATGATGGCATATACATTTAAATGTATCTTACCTTTATGCGTAACAAGTATGGCTTACACCATTCCAAATGCATTGCATCGTTCCCTGTAATTTATTCATATCTTATGAATAAGTTTCAGGGAATGATGTTTATTCATATCTTATGAATAAACAGTTAAGAATTCAACCATCTAATCCAGAGATTCTCATTAAATTGCATTGAAAATCATTTCTTGATGGCTGACACGATATGAAAGCAGGACCATTTTAATAACGTCATTTCCTTAAGCGGATGAAATTGAGTGTCAATAAATATATCGGAAATCGTCAGCTCCTTCAAGCAACCAGGTCAAGGGAGGTCGCTCTGGAAGGAGAGACAGTGTTGCCAATGCTAGTGGACTGAAAGGGCCTTCCAGTCTAAAGGGTTCTTGCCTTGTTGGAACACTGTTGTTATCTGAAACTCGGAGATATCTGAAGAACAAATTCGAGACTGGGAGCTCAGTGATTGAATGGTTTAAGCAAATTGACGTTGTTTTGTCTATGGTCATCGATACCAGAATTAAATAATTTTGGCTATAAAGTTCTTGATAAAAATTTATCAACTTTTCCTGTCACACACACACATATATATTATATTAAATATATTTTATATTAAATATATATATATATATATATATATATATATATATATATATATATATATATATATATATTTTATATATACATAAATATGAATTTTTTTTTATCACACCGTGATTTATATACAATCATGAAGCTACAAATGTCGCTTTATATCAAATTCATGCTACCTCGGGAATATCCCCGATGGGGAATTATCACCGAAGGGGAATTTATAAGAGATAAATGGATTGGTACTGCCGGGTCTCGATCCCTCGACACAGATACTTATCCAGCGACTCCAGTGGGTAGACATCGGGGATATTCCCGAGGTAGCGTGAATTAGATATTAAGCGACATTTATAGCTTCATGATTTTACGTAAATATTTGTATGTGCATACTGGAAAAATGTATATAAATGCTAACCATAAATCTTTTTTTTTCATTAACTTGAAAAAACTTGTTTTACATAAAGCATATTCTCTGATAACACAGGAAAGAGAAGAATTAACCTCTTAATCAAAACATTCAATATCTACATTTCGATCTACATGAACATTTCGTTTACCGGCATCATTTGTTCCCTCTCCTTCATTTATGACGCCAGATCATTTACACTAAGTCACTCAATTAATTTCTCTCCTCGACTTCCGGAGTGGCTTCCCTTCTCGCTCACTTGAGTAAGTGGATCTTTTCTATTCTGCTTCCTCAAACATGAACAAACAAACTAATAAAGAAACACAACACAGCCGAGTCAGTCAGTACCTGTCGCTCCCAAAGCGTCAACTCCAACAGAATTATGCAAATGGCTTCTATCATATTACTTCGCCTCGCTTTCAGGATATTTGTTTTATTGAAATGGAATGCAAACATTTCCTCGTTTTCAAAGGACGTTTTCCTTTCGGCGGAAAACAGGTGACAAAGCAAATGGTGTCCTTGTCATATTTTATCATCAGAGGAAAAAAATTAAACTGGATATAAATGCACAAATTGAAACCAGAGATTATTACTTCCTATGTCAGAAACCTAATTCATGACGAGATGAATATTTCATTCAGACTTTAATTATCTCTCCCTTTGGTCATTCGTGCGGCAAAGTACACCTTACGATCCCTTTTGGAGGTAATTAATCTCCAGTAATTAATATTTTGCTTCATCACAGGATTGGCTTTTTTTAATAAAGTTTATTTTATTCATACAGTTTTGAAGACTTCCTATAGTTTGGCATACATATTAATCATTTGATTTTCTGTTCCAAAGAAGTCGAGAGAAATTTATTTTTCCCAGTTCCGTTTATATTGTTACATTTAACTATTTAAATAAGTAAACCTTTTTATATTATCACTGTTTTAACAGGCTGTTCAGAATTATATAAAAAAAAATTAGTTTTCCTGCAGGACATATCTACAGCACTTAATGCAATGAAGATACCACCTATCAGATTCATGATATTATCAGATTCAGACAAGTTAAATAAACTGCTATCATTTAGTAAATATTACTAATGACATCCACTTGCTTACAAAACAGTGGAATAAGAGTCGGCCGGCATAATGATTGATGAGATCGTTGGACTTACGCCATTAAAACAGTGTTATTCTTCATTTCCTCAACATTGAATAGCCAGTTAAAAAAAAAAAAGGAATTCAAGAAATGTCAAAGTGACTCCAAAGATTGCACATGTAATTCCCGTATTTTTGCCTCCAACGATTAATATGTGGCAGATAGAAACTGAAGAAAACGCTGTCAGGATATCACAGGCCAAGATTCCTCAGAACAACATCAAAACTTGCACTGGAAAAACGAAACCCAGATTCCCCTTTTGCTTTCTCTGAGGAGGGAAAATGCACGAAATGTCACGCGACGCTTAAAAATGCCGACAACGTTTTTGTCCCTCCTCAGTGCGGAAATTCTGATGCCAGAGAGAGAGAGAGAGAGAGAGAGAGAGAGTACGACAGAAACTTGGTAACATTGCTATGCGAACTTGTATTTTCATTCTCATTTCTCCTTTCGCAAGATGTTTTTACTTTTTGCTTCTGTTTGCATTGAGAATGTTATTCCACGTGTAATGGTTTGTTGTCTCATATTGACATTAAGCTTTCTTCAAGTTTTCCTTTGGAGGAGAGGCAATGAACATAAACAGACTTTTTCGTTCCCTACTGTTTCATGCGTAGAAATAAGATCGCTCTCGCTCTCCCTTTTTTTTTTTTTTTTTGTACAAAAATTCTCTCTCTCTCTCTCTCTCTCTCTCTCTCTCTCTCTCTCTCTCTCTCTCTCTCTCTCTCAAAATCGTGTCCTCAAAATAAATCCCAATAAACACACCATTTTCTCTCCTGAAAAATGAAAACATTGAATGTTTACCGCATAATTACGCCAAATCTCTCCCCAGAGTATTAACCTGAACCTGTTAATACTTCAAACCTGTATACCGTCTGTTTAGTTATAATTAAAGATAAAAAGATTAAACGAATGGAACGGTTTTGTAAATTATATTTTTTCAGAACTGAAGTATTATATATTATATACATTTTGAGTTTTTAACGCGGTAGCTTCATATTTTATGAGAGGTATTCTAACAATATCACATGAGTGTAATTATATACATTGCAAAAATCATCAATCAATTCCAATAATATTTTATAACGTTTTACCCTTCAAGATATGCTAGTAATAACTGTCTCAGATTTGTCTTGCATGTAGCATATTGTCTTTCGTTTTAAGACTAAAAAAGAAAAATTCAGTATTGGACATTCTGCATAGTTTTCCATGAAACTGCAACTGCTATTAGTCTCCAGTTCCAGAAATCATAAGAGGTCCTTTTCATCAGGACGAGAAGTAATTGCCTACTTGGCACCTGACGTTCCATGTTCCAGCTTAGCCTCAATACTTCCAGGAGGTTTTCCCTGTCTTCCTTATATATCTCTTGGCCTCTCCTGGCCATATGTTGGTCAGAGCGTGAAAACTCCCTTCAGACTCGAAGAGATGATTTATATGCTGGGTGACTGCGTGTATAGATTAAAGGTTGTGGTATCCAAGGTAGAAAGTGACGAGAGAAAGAGAGAGACATACAAACAGATTAATTAACTAGAGAATGCTCATGTTGAAGAACGAAAGTATACAGAGAGAGAGAAAGAGTGAGCATAAAGCATTAAGAAAGCATTAACGGAACATTCTCCTTGAATGTTTTCGCTTTCCCTTCAACGATGTCGTTAAGTTTCTCTGACCCATTTTTCCACAAGACTTAAAAGACAATCCTTTGGGGTGATTCATTATTAATACGTCTTAGTCGGCAGTCTCATTTTACCTTAAAATCTACCTTGGTACTACTGGTCTCTAAATTATCTTTAAGAGTTTAAAATGCGCCTCATGCAGCTTCTGTCGTTGGTAATGTGGAGGCTGTGAGGCTGGGGAAGTTTAGAGGACAGGGGATCATTCTCTATTTACTAGATGAAGATCTGTGAATACGGTCATGTTTTTCTGAGAGGCCACCCAATTTAGCATGGAATGATTAGAAAATGCATTTTTTATTCATTTGATTTCCATATTTAATCCATTCATTTCTTGTCATTTCAGTACGTGGAAGAGGGACCTCCATGAGAAGCCCAACTCCAGTACCATATTAGGCCCCGTGACCCTCTGGAAAGCAATATCGCTTAGATTCCAGGATTCCAGGTAAGTTATCGTTAGAGCTGAAAATCTTTAGAGGCCGTTCAACCTCACACTTTGACCGTGAAAACCTTGCTTAGAATGGAAGGGTAGTCCACTTCAGAGCCATCCAACTAGTCCAGAACAAAAGAAAAATAACTCCATTTTGAAGAAAAACATTTTCATTTTTTTTAATCAAGCTGTTTTGCTCAATGAGTCTAGAACCTCGAATCGTATAGACACAAAAACAATGATTTCATGATGATGTTACGAGAGAGAGAGAGAGAGAGAGAGAGAAAGCCAAATTAGATAAGAAAACACCAAATTAGCTGAGGTTGATAAACAGGTAGAGAGAAGAAAATGTGCAAAAACTGAAAGTGAGACTAGAAAGCACCAGTACTTCAACAGACTAACAGACTCATGCAGAGATATAATTTTATATTGTGTAATAACTAGACCCACAAAACGGAATATGTCCGTTCATTTCTTTTCTGTAATAAACGCAAACCAAGGTAAGATACATATTAAATAAACAATAATCAAAAGGAGAAGAAATAACAAAATAAATAGAACAGACTAAATAAAAGATAGCTTTGCAAGGAATTCTCATCACGATTTGCAGGGATGATACGCCATTGTAACAGCGGTGTCCAACTCATTCTCTCTCTCTCTCTCTCTCTCTCTCTCTCTCTCTCTCTCTCTCAAATATTAAAATGAAATTTTGATGTCATTTCGAGGGATTCTCACTAGTAACCTAGTGTCTGCGTTTGCTCTATACTCAACACAATTATTGCTTTTTTTTTTCATTTTTTATACTTTCAGATTCTTTCGGTTACTTATGTGATACGGTTTTCAGTAATTCAGTTTGATCAATCTCTCTTATGCTGATTGATTTCCAAGGGAAACGTTTACTGGAAATTAGGAAACGTTTGACTCAGTTCCATTTCAGAAACAGATTTTGTGAAGAGCTTTTGCACGATTCTGTCAAAGATGGCGCGTTTGGAGATACAGACGTTGATCTGTTTGTCCCAAAGTTTGCCCGTTTTGTGTCCACTTTGATTTTTTGTTTGCAAGAGTAAATTATTGTATGTTGAAGGAAATAATGATTTCATCTCTACTTATTGATGTAATCCAACTCGTGTTGAGGATTCTTTGAGATAGAATAGAGCCACTTGTCTCACAGGATGAGATTGTGACAGCACGCGCAAGTACAGAACAGAAAGAGAGAAGTGAAGTGCGGTAGAAGAGAAAATAGTCAGAACCACTTGCCATTTATGTCCGCCTGGAATTTTGCCTTGTAACCTAATTTTCTTTAAAAATAATTATTTTTTAAATTTTCCTTTACTAGCGTTGCAACGGCAATGGTAATCTTACAATAAAAGCAACTGGACACGCAATAAGGAATTTCCAAACAAAATGTTTGACCAGTTTCCCAGGACTGGCAACTGTGCCGATTTCACTACCTTCCCAACATTGGCAAACATGCCTCAGCATTAGCAACAAGAGGACATCCAATGCCTAAATCACCACTAGACACTACCTTTTTACACCAATGGCATCATTAATATAGTCCTGAGCAGACATTACAATGTATTAACCAAGAAATTGTATTCAGTAATACAGTATGCAGATGGTTTGACTGTCTGGTATTAATGCTTCTGTGGTTGCCAGTTTGTTCCTACGAGGGACTGATGATGGAAAGGACTGGTAACGTGAACATTATTTCGTGGATCGTCGAAATCTTAGTTTTTAAAATGGATTACACTATATTTTTCAGTTATATTATTCAAATATGAGTGAGGGAGAGAGAGAGAGAGAGAGAGAGGGGCGGGGGTCAGGGATGGAGATAAGAAAATCAACTGAAATTCCCATTTATGATTTCAGAAAGTTTCATATATAATCATTAATGACCGAAAGAGAGAAATAAATAAAAAGAAAAGCTAAAAGAAAGAAGACAAACATTCGGTTCATTTTTAGCCCGAGGTCAATCGATTAGAGATTCATGTACAGTACTTTCATTTCTGATTTATTTCCCATTTTTGGATGCATGGGAAGAAGAGGAGACAGAGAAGATGGAATCACACACTGTGGATTCTTAGGTATTTTGAACTATTTTTCGTCCCATAATTGATCCGCGGCTTGAAAGGTACTTGTCGAGGACTTTCTTTTTAATCATATGGGTATTTTTCCTTACTTGCAGACTCCAACTTACTGGAAGAACTTTCTTTCAGAATATGTGCGTCTTCATCATAAATATATATGTATATATATATATATATATATATATATATATATATATATATATATATATATATATATATATATATATATATATATATATATATATATATATATAATATATTATAGTATATATATGTAATATATAAATATATTTATACTGTATATATATATATATATATATATATATATATATATATATATATATATATATATATATATATATAAATACATATATATATATATATACATATATATATGTATATATATATATATATATATATATATATATATATATATACAGTATATAAACAGTATATGTCACTCACATGTCCATGACTTTTTATGTTTACAAATATTAAGCCACATATATTGCTGAATATCTAATTTACTGTACTATACCTTGAGAATGGCCCAAGAGGATTTATGCTTGATTAGCGCTCCGTCCTCCGGGTGGTCAAAGTCTCTGTCTATCACTGCTTCTAAACCAAACGCAGTTTGAATCCTGCCGGGGATGAAGCACTTATCAATTAGAATTCCCCATGAATGTAAGCTATTCCGTAGGTATATTAAAGGATAGCCCATCGCGGTGCTTTCCCCTCCGGTATGAAGTTGCTAGGCATATAACCCCTTTTTATGCTCTGGTCGTGACCACCATAGTATATACATATATATATGTATATATACATATATATATATATATATATATATATATATATATATATATATGTATGTATGTATGTATGTATGTATGTATGTATATATGTATGTATAATTATATATAATTACAATTCCCCATGAATGTAAGCTATTCCGTAGGTATATTAAAGGATAGCCCATCATGGTGCTTTTCGTTAATCGTAGAGTAAATAAATCAATAACAAAGCATTTTCTCAACCAGTGTTATCATTACTCCTCAACAAAGGTGTTCCTTCCCTAACCTCCAAAACCGGTCCCTGTATTTTTTTACGATTTTTATTTCTTCTTTGTATTATTTTTATTTATTCGTATTTTAATTTCAGTGTTTAAAATTTTTTTACTTTCAGTGTTTATTTTTATTCTTATTAAAATTTCTAGAATTTTCCTTTTAATATTTGTTTAATTTTTTATTATTTCTCAAAATTTTCCTTTTAATTTTTTATATTTATTTCATTTTTATTTATATTTCTTTCATCACTCTTTAGTTCTATTTTATATTGAGTGTTAATTATATTTATTTCTGTCGCCAATTTTTTATTTTAATATCTATCTTTATTTTTCTAAATTTATGTTATCGCATATTATTTTTTTATTTACTTTCAGTTGTATTCACTCTGGTATTTAGTTTTATTTTTTGTTTTTTTATTTAGCTTTTTATTTTGTTTGCTTATATATATTTTTCTCTTTGTTGTATTTTCATTACTTTTATTCACACTTGTATTTTATATTCATATAGTTATTCTTTTATTGATCTATTTTTATTTGTTAAAATTTTGCATTTTTATTTTTGTTTTAACTTTTTTATTTTCATTTACTTTTGTATTTGTATTTTTTATTTATTTATAATGTATTTATTATTATTCTAATTCACATTAATTTGTTATTTTTAGCAAATTTTTGTTCCTTATTGATTTTATTTTTATTATTTTTTGCTTTTATTTTTCTTCAAATGTATTTTTATTTTTATTTTTATTTAATTGTCTTTTATTTTTTATTTCTTTTTATTTTCAGTCCTCTTAATTTTTTTCGTTTAGTTTTTTATATTTGTATTTTTTGTCAATTCATATCTATTTCTATTTAGTTGTAAGTTGTATTCATTTGGTTTTATTTTTTTTTTATTTGTTTTCATTTTTATTTGTTTTTTTTGTATATATATTTATTTCTCATTTTACTTTAATCTTTTTAATTTATTTCGTTTAACTTTTTCCGTATATATTTTTATTCTATATTTTAGGTTTCACTTCAGTTGTTATTTATTTTTAATTTCACTTCTGATTTTTATCTTTTATTTTCATCTTCCTTATTTTTTATGTTTAGTCTAAAGGAGTTTTAGTATTTATATTATTTGTTATTTATCCTAATTTTTATTTCATTATTTTTCTTTCATTTCATTTTTATTTATTTTCCTTTTATTGTTATTTATTTTGTTGTATTTATTTTATAACTATTGAATTTAGGTTTTATTTGTTTAGATTCTCATTTTTAAGTTTTTTGTTTTTTATTTTTATTTATTTTAAGTTTCATTTTTAAAGGTTTTACTTATTCTTATTTGTATTTTTTACTAACTTTAATTACGTTTTCATATATTTGCATTTTTATTTATACATTTTATTTGTCTTTGTTTCTCTTTTATATTTTTATTTACTACTTTAGTTATCTCACCATCACAACACCATAACTTCCTCCAGCACTACAACCAGAAACGAAACGAGGACAGAGCCCCGACCTGAAATACTGTCACTTTCATTGATGAGATCAAGAACGCAAAGGTTGAATCAAGAATCCAGATGAGTCATCTGACTTCGTTGAGCTTCAGAGATTACGGAAATATAAAAAGTTAGAAACGAAACTGTACGAGAAAAAATACACTTATCTGGATGAGTTCAATGGTTATGTCGACAACACCCATTAAAAAAAGGAAATGAACAACCACCATCCAAAAACCCCGGGTCCATATATACATATACGCCATTAACCCCATATCTCTGGGCCACAATTTCCCAAACAAACGGAACCACATTCTTTCCCCTCCGAGATACCAATTAAACGCGCTGGCTTCCACTCGGGTAATGATCGTCCGAACGAAGTGAAATATAATTCAATTAAGCTTCGTTTCATTTTGGGAGTTAACTGAGCTTTCGACTTGTCAGGTTTAATGGAAATTTAGGTGGGACGCCTGCTGAATTCAAATGTGAGGATAATATTAAGTAATGTTTTCTCCTGTGATACACAGACATGAATTCGCAAAAACAAGATTTTAAGTGTGATTATTAACTCACGAACATTTACATGGATGAGGGAGAGACCACTAAGAACGGAAGGATCTTCCCTTGGTACCACCTTGGTCTGTTGTAGGTTGAATCGCAAACAACAATACAATCCGTGATTTCTCCGTTTAATTCAAGGACGGAAGCAACAGTTACTCTGAGCGTACTGGACGCAAGAAGTATAATTTTATTGCAGTCACAGAGTAATGAAATATTACCCCCAAGTAAATGATAGATAATAAGTAACGATCTAATGAAGTAAGGCACAAGTAGCGATCCCATGGCAATCGAAAACATAAGTATTAATGCCTCAAGAAAAATCAAAGGTAAGAACATAACTACTAATCTTAGGTAAGAACATAACTACTAAAAAAAAAAAAAAAAAGATTGTTGATATTTTGTAAAATCGACAGAACATAAAAAAAAAAGGGCAGGGGGGACCCGATATGACAGTAATATTGGTTTCACTGCAGAGCTTTCACAGAGGAGCACCATCGAGATGTTCTCCGAAATTACAAATAATACTAATTCATTTAAATGGCGATTGTCTAGAATGTGTTTGATGATTAATTTTAGTTCAAATAGACCAAAATATTTGCTTCATTCTCTGTCTTTCTAAGACATTTTCTAAAGAACCCAAGACAACTGGGTATCTGGAAACCCTGCACATGGAGGAGGTCTGCGAGGACCTATGGTAGAAAGTGGGATATTCAGATGAGCAGATGTTAAGACAGCAACATTTGTGAAGGAAATTGTGATGCAACACAAAGACTGTGGATCACGTCATCAAAATAAACGCATGCCATGTCCTCTCTCCCTGAGACTGATTCATTGTTATGCCTCACTTTGCTTCTGGGGTAGAACCAACAAAGGGTTATTGCCTCGTTCACAGATGACGTCAGAGGAATGTTGTCGGTCAAAAACAAAACTTTGTAATATCCCTCGAGGTAAACTTTATGTTACTGTATAAACTTTGTCAGATTTGATGCAGTGCTTCTGTAGGATATCGACTCATTTTTTTGTGCATATGCATCCATAATTAACCATACGCGCCTCATTATTGCGCATGTAAATACTGACACAGCTAAAAATCCGATATCAATTCCAACCGAGATTGGGGCGACTCGATAGGAACCAAATAACCGTTGAATAAAAAACTTTTTCAGACGAAACAATCTGAACATCAGTAAACTTCTTCCTCTAACTGGAAATAGATGGCCTTTGTTTTGTGTGTTGGAGATAATGGGCCCAACTCTTCAGCTACCTTTCACCTCCCCCCTCCCCTTCCCCTCATCCACGTGATGGCCCTCATTTCATGATGGGAGAGATGGGAAGAGGCAAATCCGGGTAGGACAGAGAGCGAGAAAAGAACAATTGACTGCTTATAAACAGTGAATGGGAGAGAAAGACACTGTGAGAGAGAGAGAGAGAGAGAGAGAGGGAGGGAGGGAGAAAGACACTGAGAGAGAGAGAGAGAGAGAGAGAAGAGAAGAGAGAAAGGCTACACTTAACGTGCACAAATTTCGCCCGAGGGACTTGTATTGATGATTCCATGACACGAGAGGCTATCTGGATCTTCCTTGGGAATGAATAAATGGATAAAAGGAGGTGTAAGACATGTGACTAGATTTCACAAGAAAATTTAGTCATTATTTATAAAAGTAACGTCGATGTACTATTTTTAAGCCCGAACATATAATTCCGAGAGGGTCTAATCCTAGTCAGAACTCTGGGATTTTCTCTAAGAAAATTTGTATTCTCTCCTCCTTTCCCCTATAACAAATGGGGTAAATCAAGTGTTTTGTTATTTTGATGTATTACAAATGAGATTTTCCGAATGTCCGCTTGGCTTATTTATATATGGTAATCATGCCAGGACGGAAATAATCTAACTGTTATCAGTAATAAAAGATGTACAAATAGAAGTACTATCAGGATTTTCTTTGGTTATCTGCCTTTTGATTTTATTTTATCCCTTTATCTTTTTACTTTATCTCATTATTGCCATCCATTATTTCCTGTGGTATCTGAGAGAGAAGAATCCATTAATGAGAACATATTAATGGATTATTAATTTCCTTTTCATCTAAGGAAAACCGGAAGATAAAGAGACAACGTTAAGAAGTGCGCCATTAACCCTACTGCACAGGTGTATTGCTAGTTGAGTCATTCAGTCAGTTATCGAGGTCACTGGCACGTAACCTACCTTTCTTCCTGTTCATTATCCCGGATGACATCTTCGGTCAGATAAAGATGCGTCACCTTTTCACTTCCTCGACGTCTTTTACCTGTTGCATTGGAATCGAAAATTCAGGAATGTTATCCTTTGGGGATTTTCATTCTTGGTTCCTTTAATCCTGGTGAAACCTCGACATCCTTCGATGCTTCCCGACTCTTCCCGATTCCTCGGATTGAGAGAAAAGTCGGACGTCAGAAGAGGAAACGAGATCAACCGAAGGTCTTATTCTTCTGTGAGGTCGAAGAAGATTTTGTTATTGTTTCTTATTGCATAGCATTTTCTGTGTATGCTCGCCGTGGGCATGCATGTACATCTGTATGTATGTTCACTACACTATACCATTCAGACGACCATTGAGGCAAAATCGCTGAAATTAACATGACGTAACCTTAGTTCGATGAGATTTCTTGGCCAATTCTGATCATCAGTGGGGCGTTAGTTAAGACACTGTCCTAACCAGTGGGAGGGCCAGAGTCCGATTCCTGACCTACCTGGAACGTGTTTGATTCGTTCCGTTCAACCCAGAGAGCATGAGTTGACCTATGCAATGAATGATGTACCTGTTAATGTGTAACTTTCGTAGGTCACTCTCTCTCAAGTAGAAGTGCATGGAGTTATAAAACTCATCCCAAAAGACTTCCTGAGAATCGCAAGGAACTCCATCTGGAGCCACCCTTGTAAGGGACTGACTGACTGATTTATCAAATTTAGGCTGTCAAAACAGTGAGTGGTCACTTTTCAGCGCTTAAGATAGTGAAGAGAGGGAGCTGGATCTAACGGTGGAACAGGAACAAACCCCACATTTGCAATAAGGAGTAAGAGTTAGAAAGGTTGGACAGCAAGAGTGAGGAAAGGAAGCAGGAATAGAGATAAAATAGAAGGCTACAGCTGTGGGCCGAAGGCACACTGCAAACATCCTTTAGTAATGACTATCGTTCACCACGTGAGAAAGGTGCACTGACGAGATTAACCCTTTGCTGGGACCCATAAGGGAAAAAAACGTCTGGTTTTATATGTATATATATATATATATATATATATATATATATATATATATATATATATATATATATATACATACATACATACATACATACATACATACATATTGTATATATATTCACATGTATATATGTGTGTATGTGTGTGTATCTGTGTACGTGCGTGCGTAGGCTATGTGATGTATGTGTGTGCATTTTTATGAAGAATGAAGCTTTGATGGTTGCTGAGATTCATCGGGGCTAGACTTCTGTCGGAAAAAAAGGGAGAGTTGAATGATAGAATTTGCCTTCAATATATCCCATGAGGCATTACGAGAGACAGACAGACAGACAGTTTGTTCCTTTCAAATTATTCCTTTCTCTTTTCACCGTTATTATTTTTGTCTTTTTGCTTTCACCAATAGTTTTGTCTTTTTCTGTATTTCTCGAATATCCTTTTATTTCAACATTAGGATTTTGAGTATTTTCACACTTGATTTTGTGTATTTTTGAGAGATTCAGCTTATTAAACCTAATAAAGCCTTGACATTGAAAAGCAGCATTAACATATCGCTACGATTACCAGATCAGAGTAACGAAGCTCCCACTGTTTTAATAGAAATGTAATCTTTGAGGTTCTATCTTGGGAGTTACTACAGACCTGAGCCATTATCTCAATACAATCTGAAATTCCCAGAAATTCAATGACGGTATTGTCCATAAGACTTGTTAACCAGATGGACCATTAAAGTATAGAATCAATATTGCCTTATAGTCGAAAGTCTCCAGTCACTTAGTAGCATCTTTCCTATTATAGACTTCCTGTCTGTCGAGAGAGTTAAGAAAAGTAAATTTATGAGATTGCGATAAGGGGAGTATCCATGATGCAATAAACATCATAAGACGTCACTACGGTACTGTGTTATCATTGGTCAGGAGGATTATTACGTCGATCAGCGAAAGAAATGAAAGGACAAAAAAAAAAAAACAGAAAATAACAAGTAAAGAGTGACAAGGATCACGATAAAGTCATTAAAAATCTAAGGGAAAATCATACTTCATATCTTACCTTAACTTAAGTATTGTACACTTGCAAACTTATAAATATATTAAAAGATAAGATATAAGCAGAGAGGCAGCAAATGTCTGATCGCCCCCCATTCCCTTGAGTGCGGGAAGCTAATGAATGGCTGCAAACAGAGGGTAAGTATATAATTAGTGGGTGTAATTGTACTTGAGCGGAGGGTCTTGTATAAGAGGGCGCTTCGTGAACAAGAAATAAATGTCCTGTGAGCGGTGAAAGAGAGAGAGAGAGATGGGACTTACAAAAACGTCCTTGAAGTTTACGTAAAATTTATAGAAGTTACGCACAGGTGTCATGGAAGACCTTAAAGGAAAGCTACACAGGCAACTGAATCTCTTCCTGAGATGAATCGAGGAACCTCATTTTCTGCAACTTTCTAAAACAATTGACAAGGTGCTTGGATTCCTCTTCTGACTCTCTCCCTCTCTCTCCTCCTCCTCCTCCTCCTCCTCCTCCTCCTCCTCCTCCTCCTCCTCTTACTGCTTTTTCCCATTTTCTGACAGGTATATATATATATATATATATATATATATATATATATATATATATATATATATATATATATATATATATATTCATACGAGGAGATGGCGAGGAAAGCAATGGGGGAATAACATACTATGTAAGGTGATGGAATATAAGATACATTTTAATACATATGTTATATATATATATATATATATATATATATATATATATATATATATATATATATATATATATATATATATGTGTGTGTGTGTGTGTGTGTGTATGTATATACATATGTGTATATACATATATGTGTGAGTTCCTCGTTGAACGAATCAGTAGAGTTCTCGGCTAGCACTCTGCTATGCCCGAGTCGAGTCTCCGGCCTGCCAATGAAGAATGAGATGAATTTATTTCTGGTGATAGAAATTCATTTCTCGGTATAATGTGGTTCGGATTCCACAATAAGCCGTAGGTCCCGTTGCTAGGTAACCAATTGGTTCTTAGCCAGGTAAAATAAGTCTAATCCCTCGGGCCAGCCCTAGGAGAGCTGTTAATCAGCTCAGGGTCTGTTAAACTAAGGTATACTTAAACTGTGTGTGTGTATATACTTATATATATACAATCTGTATGTGTATATATATATATATATATATAATATATATATATATATATATATATATATATATATATATATATATATATATATATATATATATATATATATATATATATATATATATATATAACACATGTATTAAAAAGTGTCTTATATGTCATCACCTTCCGTAGTATGTTATTTCCACCATTACTTCCTTCGCCATCTCCTCGTATGAATAAACAGCCAGTTATTTATCATCAAATCCAAACTTATTAAATTGCGGTTTAAAAATAATATCTTGATGGTTTACACGATAAGCACAAAAGCAGGCCATGTTAATGGCGTCGTTTCCTTGAAAAGATGAAAATGAGTGCCAAGAAATATATTGGAAACCCTCAGGCCCTTAAGGCGACCGGGTCGATGGAGGTCGCTCTGGGAGGAGAGGCAGTGTTGCCAATGCCGGGAAACTGTCTAAAGGGCTCTGGCACTGTTGTTATTTGAATGTTGTTGTGTGTATAGATACTGAGCACAAATTTTATATATTTTTTAAGAAATCCAACGTCATTTGCCAGTTCGAAAACGCTTTATAGTTTCCTCTAAAAGAAAACTATTGAGATGGCTTTTTGTCTGTCCGTCCGCCCACAGATCTTAAAAACTACTGAGGCTAGAGGGCTGCAAATTGGAATGTTGATCATCTACTCTTCAATCATCAAACATTCCAAACTGCAACCCTCTAGACTCAGTAGATTTTATTTTATTTAAGGTTAAAGTTAGCCATGACCGTGCGTATGGCACAGCCATAGGTGCCAACTTAGGCCACCACCGGGCCGTGGCTGAAAGTTTCATGGGCCACGGCTGAGAGTTTCATGGGCCACGGCTGAGAGCTTCATGGGCCGCGGCTGAGAGTTTCATGGGCTGTGGCTGTACAGAAAACTCGATTGCTCCGAAGAAACTTCGGCGGATTTTTTACTTGTTGTATATAAGACAGTCTCCGATAACAGTCAAAGTTCGCGCGTGAGTCTACATCAGTCTTTTATCTATGTACTCGTATTTCATTTATGACGCCGGATAATTTGCAGCCAATCGATCAGTTTCTTTCCTCCTTGGCCTCCCATACTGGCGTTCCTTTTCTACCAGTAATTCTCAGTTCTAATAAAGTACTAAAATAAGAGGCGATAAACCGTTGAGATTTTTCACCTGCAGTCAAAACAATATCCATTAAACATGAACAAACGAACTAAAATACAAGCAAAATAAACACAAACACAACGGAATTGTTTTATTGAAATGGAACGCAAACATTTTCTCGCTTTCAAAGGACGTTTTCCTCTTCATGCTTTTGATCGGAACCTCCGTCACAAATTATTATGAGAAGAAAAATAATGAACTGGATATAAATGCAAAGACAGAAAGCAGAGGTTATTGCTTGCTATTTCAGCAACCTCTTCCTGGATGGGACGAATATTATTTCGTTCCGACTTTAATTATCTCTCCCTTTGGCCATTCGCTCGGCTAAGTTCACCGTGCGATCCCTTTTGGGTGTAATTAATCTTCAGCAATTAATGTTTTGCTTCAATATCACAGGGTCTCCATTTATTCTAATAATGTTTATTTTATTCATACAATTTTGAAGATTTCCCGAAGTCTGCCATTTATTTTGGTTATTTCCTTTTCGGTTTCCAAGCAGTGGCGGGGGATATCAATTAGGTGAAACCATTTATATTATCGAGACTTTTTAAGGAGGCTGAAAAATTGACTGTTCAGAATTTTAAAAATTAGATTTCCTACAAAACACATATTGCCTGTTACATATTATAATCAAACGCAGTTTTAGTAACTTATTAATTAGCTAATATTGCTAATGACATCCATTTGTTTGTTAAAGGAGCGAATTAAAGTTGTCTGGTAAAATATTAGATAAGGTCATTGAAGATTCCACCTTTCCCCATGTGTCCTTGGAGGTATTCTTAATTTCATAAACCCTAAACAGCCATTTAAAAAAATTAAGGAATTGAAGCAATGACAAAACGACTCCAAAGGTAGCACATAAAATTCCCACACTTTCACCCAGAAAGAATAATAGGCTACCTTAGGAACTGGAGAAAACCCTGTCAGACATGAAAGACCAAGATCCAACAGAACAACAACATCAAAACTTGGTCTGGAAATACAAAATACAGCGTTCCCTTCTGTTTTCCTGAGGAGGGAAAATGCACGAAATACCCTATGACATTTAAAAATGCCAAGGGCATTCATTCCCCTCAATAATGCGGAAATTCTGATGCCATGAAGAAAAAAAAATTATAGACATGGATTTATTAAAATGCACTAAAAAGTCAGAAATGATTTTTTGAGAGACACCAGTATTTTCTTACAATTAATCATGTCTACAAAAATAAGCGTGGGCCCCAAACATGGAAGGAATTGCTACAAGAAATGAAAATTATATATTTCTTTTCTTGTAGCATTTCCTTCCATGTTTGGGGCCCACGCTTTTATTTTTGTAGACATGATTAATTGTAAGAAAATACTGGTGTGTCTCCAAAAAATTATTTTTTACTTTTTAGTGAATTTTAATAAAAGTATGTCTATTTTTTTTTTTATTTTATACTTTTTAGTTTTGACAGAAATTGTAACCGATTCATGATTGTAGTTAACGAAACTGATATCCGTTTACGGGTTGGGGAAGGAAGAGAGAAAGGAGGAAAGGGGAAGGGAAGGGAGGGAAGAGAAAAGGGAAGGGAAGTAGGAAGGTGCGGCGAAGGGGAAGGGAATGGAAGAGGAAAAAGGAGGGAAGGGGAGGGAAGGTGGAAGGTGAGGGGAAGGGGGATGGAAGAGGGAAAAGGAGGGAAGGGGAAAGGGATGGAAGGAGAGGGAGGGAAGGTGAGGGGAGGAGGGATGGAAGAGGAACAAGGAGGGAAGGGGAAGGGAGGGAAGGTGGAAGGTGAGGGGGGGGGAGGGGAAGGGAGGAGAAAAGAGGAGAGGGGAAGGGAGGGGATGAAAATGGGAAGGAGATGGAGGGGAAAGAGGAGGGGAGGGGCCGAGGAGGAAGGGGTAGGGGAGGGGATAGTGGGGAAGGGGCGGGAAGTGGAGGGGATGGAAGAGGGAAGGGGAGGAGGAGGACACAGCTAAATTAACATTTGATGCATTCTCTAGAAGGGGAGGGGAAGGGAGAGAGAAGAGGGAAGGGGGGGGAGGACACAGCTAATTTAACACTTGATCGTGTGCCTTGGAAGGGAGGGGATGGGTGGGGTAGTGGATGGAAGAGGGAAGGGGAGGGGAGGGAAGAGGGAAGGGAAAACTGAAGACACAGCTAAACTAACACTTGATCATGTGCTGGGAAGGAGGAGGAGGATGGAAGAAGAAAGGGGGAGGTGGATGGAAGAGGAAATGGGAGGAGGATGAAAGAGGGAACGGGAGGGGCTATATAGAAGATAGCTTCTACTAAGTCAAAGAAGTTGTGAAAAATCCGAAGAGTTTCATACAAATCCTTAGATACTGGGAGAGGTCACTGCTGACCTACTGATCATGCAAGGTTGTATTGTCACCGGGACTGAGCAAGCATGCAAAATTTCAAGTCCATCGGACGAAGGGAACAGGTCGAAAATTGAGTTACAAGATTTGAGGACAGACAGACAGATGCAGAAGTCAAGTTAACTAAAAACATGTAAAAAGAGGGAGAGACTGGAACAGGACAGAAATTTCATAACTTTGCGATATGATTTTTTGTTTCCTTTCTTATTTCTCCCCTGCGCATTGCATCCTTCTTTTCCCATCTTTGCATTCCGAATATTTCTTCCACGTTTAATGGTTTGTTGTCTAAAACTGGCATTTCTTTTCCCGTTCCCTCTCTCCCCATAATTTTCACTCTATCGAGGTGGTAAAGGATCTGAAATGTTTTTCATATAAATACATCAGTTTTTCTTTTCTCAGAGTATTCCTAAATCAGTACATCAACATTTCACATCAAGTTCATCTACAATTAGAAATAAAGGGAATTAAAACAACGAACCTCGATTTAAATCATATTTTTCAGGGTGTAGCATTAATTAATTTTTTTTCGATAGTTGGCATGGAAGGTCTACATATTATATGAGAGATATTTTAACAACATTAAATGAAAGTGAACGGTTTATACATAAAGCAAAACAAATATAAATTTATGCAGTTTTTAAAATTTATTTTTTAATGAAAATATATTTTGCTGGAACAGATGATAAAAAGAAGACGGATTTTTCTGAAACGATTCGTAAAATGATCGCATTTTCCTCTCTTCCATTGACCAAATACTCCTCCATCCGTGAAGAAGCCCTGGAAATCTCATATGTTCTTAGACACTACAGCTTTTAATTAGACTCCGAATCCCGAATTCAAAAGAAGTCTCCTTGATCAGGAAGCCAACTGATCAGAGGATAGAAGCCTGTTTTGTAGTTTGAGGTTTTATTGTATCGAAGATATATAGTAATTAACGTGAGAGAGAGAGATAAGCAGACAGACAGAAAAATATGGTATCAAGTTGATGTATACGTCAGAGAAGCATGACAGAGAGAGAGAGAGAGAGAGAGAGAGGTTGTGGACGTTGGTGAAAGCGGTTTGAGTCCCCTTAAAAAAAGCATAAATGGAAGTCTTTTTTCTGCCACTTTTCCTCGAACGATGTCTCATCGACATTAAGTTCCTTTGATCCAATTTTCCACAAGATTCAGAAGAGTTCCTTTGAGAAGCTTCTCATTTGTACGCCTTAGTCGGCAGATTCCCCCTTTTTTCTTATGGGCTATTTTGGTACTGTTCTCTAAAGATGGTTGGTTTTAAGGAAAGACAAAAACAGTCACTGTCACATGCACATGCAGACTTCAAAACCAAGGATAAACTTTCTTTGTGAAATCAAACTTCAACAGGTTCTGCCGCGTTTTGAGTAGTGAGTTTGACGTGCGCCTAATGAAGAATACGGCAGAGAATGCGGCCTATTTTTTCCATAAAGCCATCCATTTTAACATAGAATAAATTTAAATAGAATGCAAATATATTTCCCTACCTAACCAATTCTTTTCTATTCATTTCAGTCTGTGAACGTGGGGCCTCCAATGGAAACAAAACTCCAGTGCCATATAAGCCCCTATGACCGTCTGGAAAGAAAAATGGGTCCTCTTCCAGGGTTTCAGGTAAGTTATCATTAGAGCGGATGAGGATAGGAAAGTCCTACAATCTCGCATTGCTTAGATTGGAAGGTAACCTTCTCCGGAGCCATCCATCTACTTCATAAAAAAAATCGAAAAAAATTTAAAAAGTGAAAGTATTGCAAAATGTTAAAAAAAATAAATTCTTATCACACTTTGTAAGGATGTTAAGCCATTGTGTATTGCAGTCCTAACAGCTCTCTCTCTCTCTCTCTCTCTCTCTCTCTCTCTCTCTCTCTCTCTCTCTCTCTCTCTCTCTCTCTCAGCCTGTGTGATAATGCCATCTGAATTTTCCTCATGAAAGAGGGCAAAGATAAAAAATCTTCAAGCATTTATAAACGTTGGAGGACAGTTGGATCCTTCGCCCCTTTAGTGAGAGTAGAGGGAGATTTGGGTCCCAAATGTTAAAATGATATTTTGACATTATTTCGAAGGGTCCACACCCATAGTTTTTGTCGGTGATTTGTCTGTATTCTGCTCAGTTTTTCTTTTTATACTTTCGAATTGTTAAGGTCACTATCTTAGTATGTTTACAAAATTCCTTTGATGATTGGAAATTTATATTTAATTTATTTAAGGTTATTTTATTTCCAGATTGGAAATGAAAAGATGAACTGCTATACTGTAGTCCAGATAAGGGTCCAAAAATCTTGCTTAGGTAGGATGGTGTCACCTAAAACGTTTTCAAGGGAAAATCGGGAAACTATTAAAGTCCTAAAGAAACAACTCTGTCAAAGAATGTTAATTACTCACTAATTTGGAAGATAAAAATAACCAGAAGTGTTTTCACTTTACGATTCAAGGTTGGGCCGCAATTAGTTACAGGAATTAATTTTCAATCATATTCTTGTCACAGCAACAGTTTACTGGGGTCCAATTTGATCAGTCTCTCTTATGCTGAATGATTTCAAATGGAAATGTTTACTGGAAATTTGGAAACATTTCATCCCGTTCTATAAAAAAAACTATGAAAAGCAACACCTTGTAATATGCTGAAAGCTTTTGCATGGCTGAGAAAGTTGATGTTATTGGAAATAGAGACTTTGACCTGTTTGTCCCGGTGTCTGTAAAGTTTTTCTGTTCACATTTGCCTGTTCAGTTGTAAGAAAGTAAATTGTTTGGGAAGGAAATAATTATGTTGCCTCTACTCATTATTTAAGTGAACTGAGTTTAGAATTATTGTTCTGGATTTACAGATTTGATAAAATAGAATAGAGCCAGTTGTATTAGTGAAATAGTTACCTGCAACTGGGAAGAAAAAGTGCGGAGGAACGGAAAGTAGCAGGGCAAAACCATTTGCCACTCAGTGTTCCCCAAGGGGTTTTGCTCTGTAACCTCATTCTTTCGAATAATGAATGATTATCTGATTCTTGTATACTGATGTGATAACAACAATGATGAACTCGTCCCAGGATTGACGACACTGCCATTTTCACCACCTTCCCAACATTAGCAACATGGCCTCAGCATCAACAACAGGAGGATGTCCAGTACCTATATAGGTAACAGACACTATCCTCTTAAACCAATGGCGTTATAATATAATCTAGCGTTTGCCATAAATGTCATTAGCCATCAGGGAATTATATTCAGTATGTGGATGGCGGGACTGTCAGGTATAAGTGCTTAAATCCTTGTCGGTTCTTATGAGGGACTGACGATGGAAACGACTGGTAACTTGCACAGCATTCCGTTGATCGGCTAAATCTTCGTTTTAAAAAGGGATATGGTAAGGTGCATTATACTTATTTCTAATCTTCAGGAAGCTGGAAGAGTCTCCAATCAGGAGGTGAGAGAGAGAGAAAGAGAGAGGGGGAAGGGAGGGTGGGCAGTGAGGTAGGAAGGGATGAAGATAAGAAAAGCAATCGATATTCCCATTTATAATTCCAGACTAGTTTCGCATACTTTACATTAAATTACAAAAAGAGAGAATTAAATGAAAAGAGAGGAAAAATGAAAGAAAATCACATAGAAATTCAGCTACGAAATTTCAGCATTAGATTTTCTCGTCTCTATCCAATTTACTTTTGCCTGAGGTCAATGAACTCCTTCTAAGAAATAGGTACAGAATCTTTGAAATATTGATTCCAAAGAGGGGTCAAACTAATAACTCTCATTTTTGCACATGTTTTGAAACATTCAGAAACTTCACTTACTTCGAAAAAGAAAAGAAACAGAAAGTAAAAAGATTAGATTAATCCAGAGTATATGATAGAACGGGTTGCGGCAATTTCATCCGATATCCCCACCTTTCTCTCTTTGGGGTTTTAAGGAAATGGTATTTTAATGCTCGTTATCTTAGTTAAGAGAAAGGCTATGAAGCTTTTGATTCATTCAAGACAATTTCTATAAGTTATCTGGGATCACTAATCCTTCTCAACTGGAGCTTTATACTGTTATTAATTTTCATCTATCTTACATCAGTCAGACAACCTGTCCCTCTGTTCCTGAAGCAGTGACATTCCTCATTTCCTTCCGATACAAAATTCAGATATCTCGTCATTCCAAAGTCCACTTGATGATAAGAAAATGACAAATTGATACAAAGAAAATTCCAAGAGTATCAGATAGTGATAAATAGGGAATAACAAGAGAAAACCAAACATGAGAATAACAGACAAAAAGTTAAAATAACAAGAGCATAACTGGAGAATTTCCCCATTCAGGTCCCCTTCTATCCCCTGGAAGACTCTCACCTAACGTTCAATCAACCCCATCAGATATAGGTGTCTCCCCTTTATTTGCGAGGTCTCATTAGCTACCCTTGTTCTAGAGAGAGAGAGAGAGAGAGAGAGAGAGAGAGAGAGAGAGAGAGAGAGAGAGAGAGAGAGAGAGAGCCTGTTTCATGAAATACGTCTGTGATTTTTAGAAATTTGATGGATGTCCTCACATAAGTTTTAATATTAATCCAGTTTCGTTCAGTTGTACAGATAGTAAGCGAAAGCACTTTCATATAATAGCAGACATCAGATATTTGTATAGTGTTCTAAAATATCCAAATGCCACAAATCGGCAGGGCCCTTCTTACTTAACGTCCGAAAAGAGCCTGGCAACCAGGAAACGAATCCCCTAATGTCCTGATGATCTTTATCCTAAGGAAATTTGTTAGATACATTCCTATTGAGTACCTGAAATCTAAGGATGGAAAGATCAGTGTCTATGTGCACGATATCTTCCTTTTCTTAAATAATCCTTTGTATATCATTTGAGGAGATATTCCAAAATGACTGACGCAGAGCCTCATCGAGGCGATCCCTCTTCTTCCTCCACTGATGGATCATGAGATCGATGATTGAGCAAAAGCCACATCAACTCCAGACACAAAGCGAAAAATAAGAGACAGAGCCACCGATGACAAAGGCAACATCGAAGAAAGGACAATAAAAAGACGGAATAAAACCGAAAAGGAAAGAGGCGAAGAGAGATTCCCAAAGTTAAAGGCAACAACGAATATTCTCACCTCAAACTTCGATAAAGAAATGGCGCGAGAGTAAAGAGACTTGGACAGACATTCCACGAAAGAAGACAAAGAGATGATTATCTTCCAGTGTTTTCCTCTTAGATCTTCTCTCGCTGCGTGTCAAGGGGGCATCTTCAAGAAAAGTTTCATATTTCAACTTTAGCTTTTACTCCCCGTTAAGTGACGCACCTTCACTTCGACGCACACTTTATTATCAAATAGATATTTCTCACGCATGGACAGACAGATACACACACACACACACACTCATATTTTATATATATATATATATATATATATATATATATATATATATATATATATATATATATATATATATATATATATATATTTATTTTAGTCTTTTTTATGGTCGATACTACTCTCCATAACCAGGAGAGGAGATACAAGCAGTACACTGAGGAAGGATGGAAATACCGTAGTGTTACCGAAAAAAGGAAGTATCTTGACGTTGACATATAGTAATGAAGACGAAAGTGAGTGAAAAATAGGCTTAGTAGATCGAAATTTTTGGGTAAATATGTGCAAATACTTCTGGGAGAAAATAAAATGATTCTTCAGAGATTTAAATGTGGAGAGGAAGGTCTTAGAATAAATAATGCAAATCAAATGGATATATTCAGTGTGAGGAGAACGCCTTAGAGCTGAAAGCTAAAACAAAGTTCAGAGAATTTAGAAAAAGAGTCAACCTTCAGTGTGAAGAACAGTTGTGGAAACAGTTTATTTTGCTGTACTGACTTGTCCAGCGAGAATCATTATTTACTGAAACATATATAAGCGTATATGCATGTACAGACACATAAATACATGAAAGTTTTCATGTAGTTATGAGAGTATGACTAACTGAGTGAGACAGCTGAATTTAAGGAATGTTTGGAAGTATTTCCTGAATAAAACCAATCCTTAAAAGGATTGTGTAACTCAAAATCTCAGATCAGAAACTTTTAATAATATCTCCCATTCCTTTCAGCTGTGTGGGAATTATGCAAAAAAATCAAGGCTGGAGAAAAGGAATATTCGTGGCTTTCGTGGAGGTCATTGTGCCCTGGGAATTTCTCATTCCTTTTGTTTGTTTTCTTTCTTTGCTCACTTAAGGGGGAGTCTGCCCTTTGTATTTGCTTAGAGATTTCATTATAATATTAATCCTTTCACTGCTGTCTGCATTTGTTTATTTCTTAGTGTTTCGTTTTTCGTTGTTAGATGTCATTGGTTGCGAAATTGGAAAATGTTATATTAACCATCTTGTTGGTGAATGTATGTGTTTATGTGTGTGAGTTGACGTCTTTGCAAATACAGTACTTTCGTTAGGTGACCTCGAGACGATTACCTCTTGGGAAAAGTCAGTTAAGAATTGATGTTTTGGTGGTATGAAAACTACCTGACCCAGTTAATAAAATAGGGATCCTTCCTATTGGCGGCTTTGTATTTGCAATAGCTAATTTATATTGAAGAATTTTATAGTATTATTTTGATAATTAAATTTAGTTGTATGACTTTTAAGGACAGAGGTATGACTCTACTGATGCCACCTTTTTTCTACTAGATGTTTTTTCTTTGGGAATAGATAATCATCTTCTTTAAAAAAAATAGTTCTGTAGATTTCTTTCACTCTTGGAGGCAGACACTTCTTTTGTTCGATTTTAAAGATTTTATTGGTCTTTTGGAAAAATGAATAATGTTATGTTGTAAGTAGAACTTTATCCAAAACTTTTTGCAGAATCACTGCCAGAAGGAAATACAGTAATTTCGATCATAGACAGTAGACAGTCTTAATGGCATCCATATCCTTTTTTCTCTGGGGATTACATTGTTAGCTACTTAGCCCATTTTTGTATCATGGTGGCGGCCACCATAGCATTCAAACTACCAGCTGCCTGATCCACTGCGTCAGCCGAGGGTTACAATGTGTTTTTAATGGAGTGTGTTCACCTGCCTCTCGTCGTGCAGGACTGCTTGCTTTAAAATCAAGAATACTACCAATCACACTACGAGACTCGTACACCAAAAAAAAAAATATGGTATTTCTAGAAAATCAGTAGAAAAAATAAGCTCCTTTCCAATAACTGGGTGAGGCTTTGCTTTAGAATTTGTAAGTTGCTTCTCGGGAGATAAATGGCCACTACCTTTCAATCCCATGTGCTTGAATTATTTAGCTTTTAATTCATTTAATGGAATTTGATTTGGTTCAGAACGAAAGCTCACGAGTCTCATGATGTAACACGAATTTAATTTCGCAAGCGTTCATAAGCAAAATAGATTATAATAACGATTGTGAACTGACAGTCTTTCGAGAGGACACCTACAGTACTTGCACTAAGACAGTGTCTTGTCTTAGGACTTGTATGAGGGATGTAGAGATCGCGTGCTAATGCCCAGGAGTCCCAGAGCCTCGTGTCATGTCGTGAGGTATTCACAGCAGGGGAAGGAGAAGCTCACCTGTTTGATGATTAAGCTTGTGAGAGTCTAAATTGAGCTTGACATGGCCAGCGGCAATCACAAGATAATGGATGTCATTTCCCGTCTAATGAGTTGGTCCAAGAGATCTTGGGTCAAGAGGGATTTGCGTGACGCCAAGAGGAAGAGATACGTAAACGAAATTGAAAGACATTGTAAGATTCTGTCATCCTGCCACAGAAGTGGACAATTCTTTACTTAAGGAACAAACCACAGAATGTGTTCTTGACCGTGTAATGGCAGTAAAGAAATGTATAAACAGCATGACAGTATACCATAATCGATAATTATCTTTTTCTTTTTTATTAGATTTTTCTCGCATTTTGTACTGATAGGCTGACCGTTTGTCAAAAGAAATGAGTTAAATAGAAGAAATCAGTGTCACCACAACAAAATTAAGAAAACAAAAGGAAAAAAAACCAGCTCGACGCTTCCGCTCTCATGTCAAATTGCTGTAAAATAACTGCACAATCCTTGTTTCTGGAAGTAATCTTAATCCTGCAGCTCTTCGAAAAGAATCGAAAGAAATGTGACTGAATTACATAGTAGTCGTATGAATTCTAAAAGGAAACCAATTTCCATACCTTTGGTCCACATCATTGCCTTCGGTTTGGATAGACGGAAATGGACAATGGACTGCAAGGTTCACTGACTGCTTCTCTCTTGTTACTGCCAGGCTCTGGCAGAAAGGCCCTCCCTTCCTTCCTTAATCTTTATCTGGCGTTTTTGGGCCGATGTAAAATGAGATTGTTTCTCCCTCATCTGCTTTCCGGTATAGAAATTCATACATACGTATAACAATGACTATGTACTTGTATGCATGCATAAGCATAACCATACATATATAAATGATACATGAGAGAAAAGAGAAATTCCGCTGCAAGTATCTTTAAAGGAAAAGTCGAGGCAGTCGAAGGGTGAAACTGAACATCTTTATCTCAATCGCCAGAAAGATTCTCCCAAAAGAAAATCGAAAAAGCAAATGGAAACTGACGAGGTTTTCATGGCTCTCTCTCTCTCTCTCTCTCTCTCTCTCTCTCTCTCTCTCTCTCTCTCTCTCTCTCTCTCTCTCTCTCTCTCTGTGTTGGTGTGTATTCAGTCACTTACTGATTATTGCATATCTCCTTTCGACGAAGACAACAGATTTCAAATAATAAGTTAGAACTGAATAAAAGGAGACAGTGGGACGAGATTGCTTCATATCCTAAGGATTTAACTCGTGATTTATCAACACTTTGAATGCTGGAAAGATTCTAATCTAGAAGAAACTGACAGTTTTCTATGAGACGAGGAGAGAGAGAAGACTCTCTTGATGTCGGGCCAACCCATTCCTGCATTTCCCATGAGACCCCAGCTGCCTGGAATTATCACCACCTGCACAAAGGCTCCATCTGGGTACGACTGGAATGTATGCTCCTATCCTGTGACAAACACCTTCATAGTGCGAGACTTCGTCTGATTTATGATGGATTTCGTTTTGCAAATACTTCAGTATCCCTAGCTACCATTACTTACTCTTGCAAGGCACTCATGGGGTTGATTTGTAATTGCCTCTAATTCGATTCTGTCTTTTAACATTGGACCTCGTTCCTTTGACTTCTCTTTTCTCAAACAATTCAAATAATGACCCTGGCAGCCATAGAGTTAGTTACTATGCAGCAGAAAGGGAGAAGCACCAGTTATGTAGGGTTAGTGATTGCCATATGAAGGAACTCTCACACAGAAGGGCTTACCGTGATAATAATAAAATATTTTTTTATATTTTTTAAAAAAATCATAAATACCATATCGAAAGGTGTTCTGCATTATTATAGCAAATAAGATTATTTGAAGCAGAAAAACTTATAATTCTGTGAATAACTGAATAATTACTGTGCGAAGGAGAGGTTTGTGGAAATGAAAGAAATGTCAAATAGTAGAGAAATGATTTTGACTGCACCTTCCTGATCCACGGGAAAATAACAATAAACCTTGATGATGTATTCAGACAGAAGTCATTGTTCTAAGACTTCCAGTCCTCAGAAAGTCTCTCTCTCTCTCTCTCTCTCTCTCTCTCTCTCTCTCTCTCTCTCTCTCTCTCTCTCTCTCTCTCTCTCTCTTTAGACTCTTACTGGATAACTCTCTCGTCTAAAATGAGGGATCTACCTGTTGACTTGAGCCATAAATTGCGCACCTGGCTATTAGTCGACTTTTTTGTGTAACAAACCAAAGTCACGAAGGAATTTGTTCACAACAGAATACTAAGACAAAATGATTGAATAAAGAAATAAAAAAAATATTCATCCAGAAAAAATAAACAATATAAATATCCCCTAAGGCAACATTTCTATACCCTCAGATGCTGTGAGCTGAGAGAGAGAGAGAGAGAGAGAGAGAGAGAGAGAGAGAGAGAGAGAGAGAGAGAGTTTATATTGAATAAGGGAAATGAAAAAGAAAAAATGAATAGAGCTGTAAATTGGGAGGCGTCGGAAATGATGAGAACGATATAAAAGGGAATTTGAGTCAGATAAGAGAGAGAGAAGGAAAAAGATGAAGCAATAAATTGCAACACAAAGGGGCAAAGATGTGAACTGAGCGAAGGAGGAGGTGATAAAATTGATATGAATTTCATATGAGAAGCAAACTCTGTGAGGAGGTATGAGAGCACAAATATATACAGAGTATATATATATATATATATATATATATATATATATATATATATATATATATATGTGTGTGTGTGTGTGTGTGTGTGTGTGTGTGTGTGTGTGTGTGTGTGTAAGGCGGATGATGGCGAAGAATAGATGAAAAGAAGAGAACAATTAATTATTTTGTATATAGCCAATAACAAGAATCTGTAATGAAACAGAGAATGAAGACAAAACCAGCAACATTGCGTAAAAGAAAAATATATGAAAATGAGATTATAGATAAATAAAAGCCGAGGAAATCAACAACGAGAACTTTCGTATAGCTAAGAAAACAGAAAGAGAAAAACGCTTAAGTCTCACCTGGACGTGTTTTCTCTTGAGCAGACAAAAGCGATTCCACATCCAACGGAACGTTTGTTTTTCCAGTTCCTTTTCCTTCGCTTCCATTGTTTACTTCACTTGTTTATTTACAAGTGTTTGTTTCTTTTGCATTTGAAGTTTGCAAGGGGAAATCTTATGGTTTATTGTTTTTCATGTACTCAAACGAATAATTATTCCTAAGCTATTTACCTTAGGAACTGAGAGCAATTTGTCTCTGGGTATATCGCCTATTAATCGTCTTCCACTGTATGATGTTTATTTCCCTTTGTCTGGTAATTGCCTTGCCTCTGGTGATGCCTTCCGTCTGCCTGATGACTGGATTCTTCTGTGTGACCCTTTTCCTCTTGCCGAATGATTTTTCTCCCTTCTGTTTAATGACTGTGATTCTCCTCTTTGTCCTTCTCTCTGTGATTGTCCTCTTTGTCCTTCTCTCTATGATTGTCCTCTTTGTCCTTCTCTCTGTGATTGTCCTCTTTGTCCTTCTCTCTGTGATTGTCCCCTTTGTCCTTCTCTCTGTGATTGTCCTCTTTGTCCTTCTCTCTATGATTGTCCTCTTTGTCCTTCTCTCTGTGATTGTCCTCTTTGTCCTTCTCTCTGTGATTGTCCTCTTTGTCCTTCTCTCTGTCATTGTCCTCTTTGTCCTTCTCTCTGTGATTGTCCTCTTTGTCCTCCTCTCTATGATTGTCCTCTTTGTCCTCCTCTCTATGATTGTCCTCTTTGTCCTTCTCTCTGTGATTGTCCTCTTTGTCCTTCTCTCTGTGATTGTCCTCTTTGTCCTTTTCTCTGTGATTGTCCTCTTTGTCCTTCTCTTTGTGATTGTCCTCTTTGTCCTTCTCTTTGTGATTGTCCTCTTTGTCCTTCTCTTTGTGATTGTCCTCTTTGTCCTTCTCTCTGTGATTGTCCTCTTTGTCCTTCTCTCTATGATTGTCCTCTTTGTCCTTCTCTCTGTCATTGTCCTCTTTGTCCTTCTCTGTGATTGTCCTCTTTGTCCTTCTCTCTGTGATTGTCCTCTTTGTCCTTCTCTCTGTCATTGTCCTTCTCTCTGTGATTGTCCTCTTTGTCCTTCTCTCTGCCATTGTCCTTCTCTCTGTGATTGTCCTCTTTGTTCCTCTCTCTGTAATTGTCCTCTTTGTCCTTCTCTGTCATTGTCCTCTTTGTCCCTCTCTCTGTGATTGTCCTCTTTGTCCTTCTCTCTGTCATTGTCCTCCTTTTCCTTCTCTCTGTGATTGTCCTCTTTGTCTTTCTCTCTGTGATTGTCCTCTTTGTCCTTCTCTCTGTCATTGTCCTTCTCTCTGTGATTGTCCTCTTTGTCCTTCTCTCTGTGATTGTCCTCTTTGTCCTTCTCTCTGTCATTGTCCTTCTCTCTGTAATTGTCCTCTTTGCCCATCTCTCTGTGATTGTCCTCTTTGTCCTTCTCTCTGTCATTGTACTCTTTGTCCTTCTCTCTGTCATTGTCCTCTTTGCCCTTCTCTCTGTGATTGCCCTCTTTGTGCTTCTCTCTATGATTGTTCTCTTTGTGTTTCTCTCTGTGATTGTCCTACTCTTTGTCCTCTACTCTGCGACTGTCCTCTTTGTCCTTCTCTCTGTGATTGTCCTCTTTGCCCTTCTCTCTGTGATTGCCCTCTCTGTCCTTCACTCTGTGATTGTCCTCTTTGTGCTTCTCTCTGTGATTGTCCTCTTTGTCCTTCACTCTGTGATTGTCATCTTTGCCCTCCTCTCTGTGAATGATCCTCTTTGTGCTTCTCTCTGTGATTGTCCTCTTTGTCTTTCACTCTGTGATTGTCCTCTTTGCCCTCCCCTCTGTGAATGATCCTCTTTGTGCTTCTCTCTGTGATTGTCCTCTTTGTCCTTCTCTCAGACTGAAAACGTATTCCCTCTGTCCAGTGACTGTGTCCTCTCTGTCTGATGACCCGTGTTTTCCTGTTTTCTTGAGGGACAAGGTCAACCCGTTTCTCATTCCGAATTGTCATTCCACATCACTTTATTTAGCCAGTTATTTCTTAGAATGAATCTGCTGCAGTTTATTTATGTGGGAAGGGTATCATATCTTACGCGTTTCCTTTCCCTTACAGTCCTTAGAAAATAGCTCATATGGTTGTTTTTGTGTCTGGAAATGTAACTAAAAGCCAAGAGAAGCGAGACAATTTCTAGGAAGGTTTTAGGTGGCTTAATATTATCATAGGAATAATGCGTGACGAATTTAGAAATTCTAAGTTACATCAAAAGCGGACCTGTTGATATCCTCTGAAGAATTCACAAAATAAGACAACTTTTTTCGAGATGCTTAAATTCATTCATTATGCAAAGCATCAAAAGCTCCGAAGATCATCAGGGTAATTCTGGAAAGTGTTCCATTGTTTTCTCGAGTTACAAAATCTCATAAGCAGATCACAGAAACCTTTCCATAAGTCTTGCATCTTTGTTTTTCGTATTCACAATTTAGCTATGTGATGGCAAATATTGGCATTATCTATCTATCTATCTATATATATATATATATGTATATATATATATATATATATGTATATATATATAATATATATATATATATATATATATATATATATATATATATATATATATATATATATATATATATATATATAAATATATATATACATATATATACAGTATATATGTGTATATATATACATATATGTATACATTTATATAAATACATACAAACGCATACACACACGTATGTGTTGGTGTGTGTGTGTGTGAGGATGTATGAAGAGTTATTGGGCATCAGTGAAGTCTCAGCCTTAAAACATGCGTCCCTGAAAACAGCACTCCGTTCCCTGAACTAAGAAACATAGGTATTGATTCGAAAGATTCGACATATAATTCCCTGAATTGTATCAGAAAAGAAAATGCTACGAATAAAAACTGAAGAAAACGCTGTCAAACATGAAAGTCTGAGATTCCACAAAACATCAAAGCTTGGTCTGCAAATACGAACCTCAGCTTTCCCTCCCGTTTTCTGTGAGGAGGGAAAATCCAGGAAATATAAAAATACCGAAGGCATTATTGCCCCGGATCTTTGTCCCTCTTTAACTCGGAAATTCTGGAGCCATGGAGAGAGGGAGAGAGACTGAGATAGACGTAGAGACTACAGCATTACAGAAGTCTCATAACCTTGCAGTGCCTACTTGTGTTGCCGTTCTCATTTCTCCCTCCGCAAGAGAGTTTTCCTTTTCTCTTTTGTTTGCTTTCCGAATATTTCCTCCGCGTTTAATGGTTTCTTGTTTAATATTGACATTAAGACTTCTTTTATTTCCCCTTTGGAGGAAGGCTGTGAACACACACTTAACCTTTCTTGCTTTATACTGACACGTCACGAAAATGGATGTTTCTCGCTCGTCCTCTTTTTTGAGCAGAAATTCTCTCTCTCTCTCTCTCTCTCTCTCTCTCTCTCTCTCTCTCTCTCTCTCTATATATATATATATATATATATATATATATATATATATATATATATATATATATATAAAATATATATATATATATATATATATATATATATATATATATATATATATATATATATATATATATATATTGAAAAAGTAAACGTTTCGATTCGGAATCTTCCACACAAAAATTCTATCATTTTAACTTATAAAAAAGAAATAAAATACCCCAAGTCAAAACTGAAGAAAACGCTGTCGGACATGAAAAACATTCCACAAAACAGCAACATCAAATCTTGGTCTGAAAATAAGTAACCCAGCCTCCCTTTCCATTCCATTTTCTCTGGAGAAAGAAAGTTCGCGAAACTTCACACGACATTTAAAAATGTCGATGGCATTGTTTCCCAGGTCTTTGGCTCTCTTTAATGCGGAAATTCCGATGCCATGAGTGATAGAAAAAGAGAGAGAGAGAGAGAGAGAGAGAGAGATTGGAACACAACAGAAACGGAATTACCTTGCACTGCGTACCTGTTTCATTCTTATTGTTCCCGTAAACGAAACATTTTTCTCTTCTGTTTGCATTCCGGTCTTACTCCAAGTTCAATTATTTGTTTCCTAACATTGACAATTAGTTATCTTTTCTTTCCTTTTAGGGAAAGACCATGAACACACTAATAACCTTTCTTGCGCTCATTCTGAAAATTTCTTTATTTATTTTTCTACAAAGAAAATCTGTCTTGCGTACATCTATCTACTATTGATCTCGGAAATCGTTTCCTCAAGACTTCATGCGAACTGGAAGAGATTTATGAAAGTGTTCTTATTGTGAAAGGATTCGCAGGAATCTTCATACCTAAAGTTCAGCTAAATGTAATTAGAAATGAGGAAAGTAAAAGCACTGTGCTTCATTTTTACTTTATGCTGTTTTAGTACTGAAGCACTGTGTATATGAATTGGATAATTCATGCAACAGGTGTACATACGGCATGAGAGGTATTCTCACAAAAAAGCATGAATGAGAGAGTATATATTGCCTTTTATGAACCTGATAACTAAAATACAAAAATCCACGAAACACGAGTGAAAAATCTATGAACGTGGAAAACATTTTCCAAAACCGGTCTTAAAACTTTTGTATTTCTCCTCCTTTCCATTGATCACATTCGCATCATTTCGGGAACGGGCTGAGAACTTCTGTATTTTCTACCAAGAAACTACCAATAATCAGACTCCAGTTCCCGAAATCACGAGAGGTCCTTTCATCAGGACGCCTAATAACTGACTACTGGGGACGTGGTGGTCCTTATTGCAGCTGAGCCTCGATCCTTCCAGAAGGTTCTTGTGGCTTCCTCATCCCTTGGCGTGTTGTGGCAGATGTTGATCGGAAGGTAAAAACCTCCCTCACAGAGACGATGTAGATGTCTGGTTACAGCGTTTGCAGGAAATGTTTACATTTTGTAGAAATTATCGTCTTGATGTATGTGGAACCATGAAATAAGAGCGAAAGACAAACAGACGGGCGGCGGCAGGTTGAACAAAACAACAGATACAAAAATTAGAGAATGAATATATTAAAGAAACGCAGAAGGGTAGAGAGAGGGAGAGAGGAACAAAGATAGAATGGGGAGGAAGAGAGAGCGATAGCAATTTAAGTTCGTTTTAACAAAGCACAAAAGAGACAATCTCTTTGAGTGTTGTAGCTTTGTCTCGAACGATGTCTCATCGTCATTAAGTTCCTTTGATCCATTTTTCCACAAGACTCTGAAGAGCACCTTTGAGACGCTTCCTCTTGTATACGCTTCAGTCTGCAGATCCTCCAATTTCCTTGTTATTTTGGTTATACTCTCTAAACCAGGATGGTTTCAGGAAAAAAAAACAGTTGATGTCAGAAGCACCCATAACTTCCTTTGTAAAATCAAACTCCGGCGGCCTCCTATTACTTCTTACATAGACGCCTTTGATCCTTTATGTTGGGAGGTCGACGTGTGCCTCATGCAGTTGCTGTCTAGGAAATGTGGAGGCTAAAAAGCTAGGGAACTTTAGGGCACTAGGGGTCATTCTCCATTACAAATATGGAGGAAGAACGGGGCAGTGAGTGCAATCTTGCTTTCGTTGAATCCGCCCGCTTTTACATGGAATGAAACAAAGAGTGCATCTAATTTTCATTGTCTTTCCCTTTTCACTAACAAATTCTTCTCTTTTCATTTCAGTCTGTGGGTGGGGACCTCCACGGGAAGCACAATTCCAGCGCCATATATGCCCCTGTGACCTGGAAAGCAACATGGTTCAAATTCCACGGTTCTAGGTAAGTTATCATGTGAGGTATGAGTTAGACAGGCCACGCAACCTGATGTTGATTGTGAAAACCTATCATAGAATGGAAAGGTATTCCACTTTAGGGACATCCACCTATCGCATAATAAAAGAGAAATGCAGTTACAAGAAAAATTTCTTCGGTTTTTCTTTGTTTATCATCAAGTCGGTTCCCTCTATGAATGTTGGGCCTCAAATCAAGTGGAGACGAAAACAATAACGTCATGGTAAGACAAACAATATTGTCCAGTTCAGGAAGAATGAGAGAGAGAGGGTGGGGAGACGATCCAAAAGTAGATAAGCTATAAAAAGTTTGAAGAGAAAAGTTCCTTAGAACATCTGGTGAAAAAATTTTTCAAGTCTAAAAGCCATTTTTGTAAAGTACAAAAATAGTCATACTTGGGGCAAATGGATCAAGGGCAACAAATGAAATACCTTTCCGTGACAAAGGAAGGAGCAGATCGTCTGCCATTAATAACAACTGAAATTGGTTAAAAAAAAAATGGAAAACATTCCTGTGAAAGTGCAAAGAGAAAAATGTAGGGTGCGCAATACTCAGGAGATAAAAAACAAAAGATTATTTGCCAGTGGAAATAAACGGAATGGGGTGAAAACAGAATTTTCCCTATCCTAATCAATCTCGCCACTGAAGCAGGTGGTTGCACGTAACATATTTGACGGTAGCCTAAGGCGGGCTCCAGATGTTGCCCAGGCTCTTTGCCATAACCTCGGTGTGCTGTTCGCTGGGTTCCGCACCATGAACTGTAACACTCGATGGAGCATTCATTCACTTAAACAACGCTACTTTTACTCATGTTCACTTAAAAGGTGTTTCGAAATAACTTAATTAAAATGAATTCTGACTGGCGTTTTTTCATTTGACTGACATTGCATAATATTTAAACACTTAATGTTTTCTTCTAAGCAGAATCTATCACGGAATACTTTCATTTCTCATAGAAAGTAACTGCTAGCTTAGGCAAGAAATAACCAACAGAATTCTCTAAAGTCAGGGCAGATAAGAATATTATTCCGAGAACTAAATCAACAGAAGAACTTTTTTTATTCTCTTGAGTCAAAGTGAGTAAGAACACAACTCCGGGACCAAAATCAACAGTGCAGACTATTTTGTTTCCACAGCTGGGTGTTATCCGTTCGGCGAGCGGGGTTTACGAGCGTAATCTCCTTGTGACGATGGAATGCATTCGAGTTTCAGGTTGAATTTCCACCAGATGAAGACATTTAGAATACACTAACTTGGGACAGGTTCAAGAATTCGGAGGCTGTGTTATTTTAGAAGGCGTAGGAAGGAGAAGGAATTTTTCTTTTTTTAAAACTATTAGTTTTGTTTGTTTTTCATTAAAGAAAGCGATTTTGAATTGTTTGAGTGATCTTTGCATGAATAGGGATGTATGACTTCAGACACTGCTATTCATGGTGTGCATATTATTTGGATGCTTTTGCAGGGTCGAATGGGTTAAACAGTCCCTCTCCCGAACCAATGACCACCGCACTGTGGCTTCTGGAACACACGTTTCGGTAATCTGTGAAGGCCGGTAATTGCCATGAGCTCTCCAGTCCGCTGGGGCAGATCTTAGCAATGAATAAAATAATCGTTGAAATAGGAGGGAGAGACAAACAGACAGTCAAGGTATGTAGACAGAGAAATAGATTTAGTCGTCAGTGAATGTGTGCGTTATAAAAAAGCAAAAGGATATACAGAGAAAGGGAAAATCATAGGAAGCGGAGGAGGAGAGAATGACAGTAATTCAAGTTCGTTTTAACAGAGTATAATCGGGACAATCTCCTTGAATGCTGTCGTTTTGCCTCGAGCGATGTCTCATCGTCATTAAGTTCCTTTAATCTATTTTTCCATAAGAATGAGAAGAGCGCCTATGAGAAACTTCCTCATTTATTCGCCTCTGGCGGCAGGTACTCCGTTTTCCTTGTTATTTCGTTAATGTTTTCCATAGAAGGAAGGTTTTAAGGAAAGACAAAACTCAGGCATTGTCGCAAGCACCTCTAACTTCCTTTGTGAAATCAAACTCCGGCGGCCTCGTACTACTTCTTATATGGGAGCCTCTGATGTCTTATGGAGGGAATTCGACGTGTGCCTCATGCAGCTGCTGTCTAGGAAATGTGGAGGCTATGAAGCTCGGGGACTTCAGAGCACTAGGATTCATTCTCTATTTAAAAGATGAAGAAAGAAGGGGGGCCAGTGGAATGCAGTTTTGCTTTTCTTTGAAGCTACCATATTGTTATTGGATGAAGAAAACAAATGCATTTCATTTTCATTTTCCTTCGTATTTTTATATCCAGTCAATTCTTCCCTTTTCATTTCAGTCAGTGGGTGGAGGACCTCCATGAAAAGCACAATTCCAGCGCCATATATGCCTGTGACCGTCTGAAATCAACATGGTTCAAATTCCACCGTTCCAGGTAAGTTATCATGTGAGCTATGGGTTAGACAAGCAACGTAACATCATGTTGATTGTGAGAAACTAGCTTATAATGGAAAGGTAATCAATCCACCGTAGATGCATCCACCTAGTGCATAATAAAAGAGTAACGCAGATATATACAAGAAAAAACTTTTTGATTTTTCTTTGTTTATCATTAAGTCGGATTCCTCTGAATGTTGAGCCTCAGATTGTGGAGACAAAAACATTGACATCATGGATGGAGAAACTGTGACAGTATTGTCAATTTGCTAAAGATTGAGAGAGAGAGAGAGAGAGAGAGAGAGAGAGAGAGAGAGAGAGAGAGAGAGAGAGAGAGAGAGAGGGGGAGGGAGTGGGGGGTGCGAAGATGCCAAAGTAGATAAGATAAAACAGCAAGGCTGCATAGACAGAAACAGACAGATAGGTAGATGGAGGTCTGATACCGAAAGTAGAAAAATAAAGCACCAGTACTTACACAGACTGACAGACACATTCAGAGATTTCCTATTATTTTGTGTAATTAAACCCAATTAATGACATCATGGACTTTCATTTTTTTCTATAAAACCGAGACCAAGATGAGATGAATATGGAACAAACATCAATCCAAAAGAGATGAAACAAAAAACTGAGCAGGAGCGTAAAAGAAAGTTTTGCAAAAGGTTGAAAACAAAAAAGAAATTCTCATCACACTTTGCGTGGAAGTTATACCAATTTGTGTCGCAGTTGTAACATTAGTGCTCCAATCTCTCTCTCTCTCTCTCTCTCTCTCTCTCTCTCTCTCTCTCTCTCTCTCTCTCTCTCGCAGTCTGCGTGATAATTACGCCAGAATTTTCCGCATGAAAAAGGGTAAAAGACACGTCAGGAAAAAAATTGTGCTGACATTTGCGAACGTTAGGGACAGTTTGATCCTTTGGCTCTTTAGTGAATGTATGTAGCTTTCAGTTACAGTAATTAATTTTACTCCTATTCAGATAAACATTTAATGAAAATTAGGAAACGTTTGATCCATTTCCAGTTCAAAAACAAACTCTTTGAAAAGCGACACCCTGTAATATGTTGGAAGCTTTTGCATTACCTGTCAAAGTTGTCGCTTTGGGATTTATAGACTTTGACCTGTCTGTCCCTCTGGCTGTCAGGTTTTAGTTTTCTTTAAAAGAAAACTGGAGATGGCTATTTGTCTGTCCGTCCGCACTTTTTCTGTCTGCCCTCAGATCTTAAAAACTACTGAGGCTAGATGGCTGCAAATTGGTATGTTGATCATTCACTCTCCAATCATGAAACATACCAAACTGCAGCCCTCTAGCCTCAGTAGTTTTTATTCTATTTAAGGTTAAAGGTAGCCATGATCATGTGTCTTGCACCGCTATAGGTGCCGACAACACAGGCCACCACCGGGCTGTGGGTGAAAGTTTCATGGGCCCAGGCTGAGAGTTTCATGGGCCGTGGCTGTGAGTTTCATACAGCATTGTACGCTGTACAGAAAACTCGATTGCGCCGAAGCAAATTCGGCGCATTTTTTACTCTTTTTTTTCTGCTCACCTGTGTCTGTTCATTGTTATTAGAGAGTACATTGCTTGTGGAAGGGAAAAATTATGTTACCACCACGTACTATTTTAATTCAGCCAGTGATCAGAATTACTTTACTGCGGCTACAGACTCTAAGATAGAACAGAACCAGTCACCCTACTGAGATCGTGACATCATCTTCACGTAGGGAAGAGACAGGGAGAAGTTTAGTGCAGTAGAAGAGAAAATAGCGAGGCAGAACCACTTGCCACTTTGTGTCCACCAAAGAATTTTGCTTTGTAACCTCAGCATCTCTGGCAGTGATTGATTGTTTTACTTTTACCCAATAAAGCATTTCGTAGCAAAAGCTTTAACCAGGTTCCCAAGATTGGTAACATTTTTCTCTTTTATTATCGCACATTGGCAACATTGCCTCAGCCCTGCCTCAGCATTAGCAACAAGAGGACATGCAGTCCGTTTACTGGCACCAGACTATCTTCTCACGTCAATGGCGTCATTAATGGAATCCAGCGCTCTCATTAAAAGTCATTAGCCACCAGGGAATTATATTCAGTCTGCAAATGGCGGGGCTGTCTGGTAGTCATGCTCCTGTGATTGCCTGTTTGTTCGTGCAGTGGGCTGATGATGGAGAAGACTGGTACCTTACACAGGAGGAGGGAAGGGAGGAAGTAGGGAAGGAAGGATGACTGCCCCTGGAACGGAGTCCCAAAAAAAGACCAGACTCAATTCCCATTCCTTCTCTGCTGCCGATAAATATTTAACCCTCTCTTGTGTCAGAAAGATACTTTTTCTTTTTATTTTGATTATGATGATATGTTGATGATGATTTTAATTTTTTATTCGCTCTCTCTCTCTCTCTCTCTCTCTCTCTCTCTCTCTCTCTCTCTCTCTCTCTCTCTCTCTCTCTCTCGGCTGTTAACTCCAGATAAAAAAGACGCCTCAATATATCGTTGGAGGAGTGGGAGGAGGGAGAAGATCCTAATGAGAAGGAGGAGGTAAAGAATAAAAAGGCATAGGAGTTAAAGGAATTCTGTGACCTCTGATAGGAAGAAGATCGATTGTAGGAGGAGGAGCAGGAGGAAAAGGAGACCAAAAAGAAGACCGGGACTCGGATCCTTCTCTGTCGCTTCCGACGCTCCCTTGTCCCAGGAGTGACTCGGAAAGAAAGTTTTTCTTCTTTCTATTTGTTTTTGCTTTTCTCCCCAAACTATTTCTTTATTTTATTTCAGCCACATATTTTTGAACAAAATTTCCTGACTTCAAGAGTGAATGTTTGTTGAGATGCAGAACCAAAACATGAATAAAGATTACCGATGAAGAGGTTAAGCAAGAATTCACTTGACTGAAATTTGAGAACTGGGTCAAGAAGAACTTGAGCGGTGGGATGGAAGGAAGATTAAGCCAAGTTATGATTTAAGGAGGATATTTAAAACAATAATACTCCATGAAAAAAAAATCAAGCATGAAACTGGTAAGGTAGCTGGTGCAAGTGATTTAGGATGGAGTGGGATTTGCATAACGCCAAGAAGAGTGATCATTGAACCAGAGTAAATTCATAGAAGGAACTGAAATAAATCGAGAGATTTTGTCGCCATGCCATAATGATAGACAACTCTTTACAGAAAGAAGAAACAACAGAATGCCTGACTATGTAATAGTCAGTATGACCATGTGGGTATGCCCTGGTCAGTAACTTTTCTTTCTTTTATTTAATTGTTTTACATTTGCATTGTCTCTCGTCATTCTGTTAAGAGAAATCAGTAGACTCAAATAATTCAGTAGAACTCCATCGGAATTAAGAATGATATAAACATAATCCAGTGCCTTATTTTGAATCCTTCTGACAACTCCCACAGCCAAATGACAACAGGTTTTACATGCTGCTCTATAGCAAGAGCCCGTGCTAGCAAAACCTGGCTCAGTCAAACAATACGAGCAAAGCAACAATTTTCATCCTGGTGCTTCCGGTTTCATGTCAAATTGCTATGAAGTAATTACACAACTCTGGTTTTTTTGAGTAATCTTCATCCCGAAGCTCTTCGGAAAGTATCGAAAGAAAGTATACAGTGAATTACATTTCGGTTGCGTGAATTGAAGTGAAGTCAGTTTCCTTACCTGGAATGCACACCGTCGCCTTTGGCATGGAAAGAGGCGGCGGTGGACACAAGTCGTCCTCCGACTGCAAGGATCGTTGATCACTCCTTTTTTGCTACTGCAAAGCTTCGGAATTCTCCTCCTGTTCCTGTTCTCCCGGACTGTCGTAACCTTCCTTGCAGTAAGAAGTCGAAAGCTCCCTTGCTTCCTTCTTTCCCTTATCTTTGTCTAGCGTTCTCTGGCCTAGGCAAGGACAGGGCATCAGGCTTTCTGTCTCATTGACCTTTAATGGTAAATAAGACTGTATCTTATCTCTGCTGCTCTCAGGTATAGAAATACATACATACATAGGTATTAAACTTTAAAATTACTCCCCAAAATTCTCTAACAGTCGGGTCCCTGTTCAGTCTTAGATCACCTCAGTCTTTATCCAGTATCATGTACTTGCCTCAGAAGTGATCACGGGATATACGTGGGGTGCACGCAGAGGCTGCTGAAAGTACGTATTGACTCCCACAGGTTATCTAATCCTGATCCTGAGCAATCAAATATATAAAATGACTCAAATTTTGTAAGACTTACATTGACAGCAAAGATTTTTCTGTCATAGGCCGAGCACATAACAACAATGACCTTAGAATCGATAATCATAAACGGAGACCATACCTTCGTTAAATGCTAAGACTTCCTCAATACAACTGTTTATAGCCTAGCACGGGTAACTGGGTTCCCACACTTTGTCTATGTAAGTTAGTCACTGTCTCTTTCATGTAGGTGGGTTAGTTCAAGATTTTCAATTTTCATTTTCTCTTGGTGCTTCTGTGTATGAATAAAGTGTTTAGTTTTTAGCAATTTTGCTTCCAAAAATATTTTAACATTAATATCACATACCAGTAGCACGTCGGAATAATTTGTGATAACAGTATACAGACATCTTCCGGAAGAGCTGTTGTTATACGGTGTTATCACAGAGTATTCTGATGTGATTTTGTGTTACAA
>NC_089788.1:61357047-61389547 GCF_040412425.1 Macrobrachium rosenbergii
TATATCTTAGATATTTAGGGGATTCTGGGCAGCAACGGATAAAACGATGGGAATTCTTTGCATTATCAAGAGATCTACTGTATTTCATTAAACACATCTGACCAAATAGACTGATTAAGGCAATTCTGTAGACAAATGAATTAATTGAAATACTGTGGCTTAGGGCCTTCTTCATGTGAGGGAAGATTACGTAAACTCAAGGGCTCTCTTAAGTAATTATATTTATATAATAAACACAGATCAGAAAAATGACGAATTACCGGGCAGGTAATAATAAGGACCTGCTAAATGAATGATTCCTACACAGGAGAAATATTCTACGCTGATGATGTCTTCATAGCAGGAAACATTACAAAGGGGTAGAAGGGATGGCATAAGGCCACTGCACATGAGAATAGAGCAGAGTGGTTCCACAGCCAAGGCCTATCTGCAAGATATGCAAGAAGGTTACTTGCATGAACAATAAGGTGCTCAAAGGGAACTGAGGGATGCACAAAGGGTGCCCAATAACTCAGTTCAACACTAGAAGCATACTTACATTAACACTTCATAATTCGACACAAATTACTGATGGGGATGGCACAATGGAAATGGAAAATAAATCAGAGAAATAACAGGATCATGACTGACTAAGAATTATTCCAGGAACATTACCTTTGTCAAGATGACAATGTCCTCTTCAATAGGGCGCCTACACTGGAGGAGGAAATTAAGGGGATGCCACGACAAAAGTATACTGGTTCGAACCTCAGGGTCGAACACCTGGAGGGTTCAAGGGACAGGCAATGGTAAGGACATCTGTCCTCGGTGGAGTTCTGAGCACTTCTCTCTCTCGACTGCTGTTGCATCGTCTATTTCTAACCTCGGGAGATGGCACAAAAGGTCAATCTTCGCCTTGTTTTCTATAGCAAGCACATGGCATCCAGTCAGGCCTCGTGGAGGAGTTACCCTGCCCGAGCGGTGTGGCGCCAACTTTCTCTTTTTTTGGCTCCTCCCTTGCCCATTGTCTGACGCCATCAAGGGAGGCCTCTTCGAAGGTTACCTGGAAACAAGGCCTTAGGCAGTCATTTTGAACAGATAGAAGGATTAAAGGCTTAACCATTTTGGGAGTGAAGGAGAGAGTTGACAAAGGGGCGAATGAAAACCCATAGCTCTAGTAATTAAAACAATTGAAATGAACTTGATTTCTTTTTCTGTTATGTTACGGATGTAAAACGGGTGAGGTTGCTTGGAAAGAAGTGTCCTTCTTCGCAAAGGATATACCAAATCGGACCAACCCTTCTGTGTATTTCCCATGAGATCCCAGCTGCCTGGAATTAACACCACCTGCACAAAGGCTCCAGCTGGGCACAATGGCACGATCGGGTTGGCTGTGCTCCTCTCCTGTGACAATCACCTCTACAATGTCGCAAATTCGCGAGATTTATGTTAGATTTCGTTTTGCAAATCATTTAAGGTTCAGAGCGACCATTTCCTAATTTCGGAAGTTTCTCGTGAGGTTTATTTGTAATTGCTATTTTTGTCTCTACTGTGACTCTGTCCTTTTGCTTTTGGCTTCATTCATATAAGTGCTCTTTTCCCAAGCAACAGTTATATATGTTTGGTGATTACCGCAAGAATATTGCAAGTAATTTTCATCGTGTTTTCTTCAGTTTTGAAATGATTTTTGTGATCTCATCCTCGGTGTTGGAACTTGACTTTCCAGAGATCATTCAGGCGACGAAGCTTGGCAGGGATTTTCATCTTGTTCATGTCTATGCTGTCAGCAATGTCTGTTACATAGTTGGGTTCATCGTGAGTTTCAATAACAATAAAGATACACATTGAAAAGTGCAATACACTGTCTCTCCATAGAAATTAGTTTGTCTCTTCTTAAGTTTCTTTCGTAACTTTATTAAACTCGTTCCCCACTTCATATTATGCTCTTTCCTTTTATAATTTTTCATGTCACTAATGAAAATACTTTTCAAAGAACTGTTACTCTTATGACAGAAGCTTTTAGAAGCTCAGATAATTTCCAGGACTTCCCGATGTCAAAACTGATGACCTCACGATAAAGTGAATCATTGAAGATAACCAAGTTTCCATTAGTAATCATAATTAGGAGCGAGAGAAGCGGGACACATATGTGATCAATTATTTATAATTAATTTCAGAAGTTGATAAATCAATTCTTTGAAGAAATGATTTCATACTTTAATCTCCTTAATTTCTCTGTGAACGTTGATAAAACTTCAGGGCGATTCTTCTTCAAAGTGCAGTATTTTACAGTATTTCATATCACGTGATGAAGCCAAACTAAGTCGAAATTGCTTTAGTTGTATGAATGAAACTTGGGTTCCTGCCTCTTTTGAGTTCGGAGGGAATTATATGCATCCTACTGACTATTCCAGCTGTAAAGAACGCATCCACATAAACAAGGCTCACGGCGGAAGTGACTTTGGCTACCGCACCTGATTACACTTTCAGGTAAAAGTGAAATGGGTCGGGAGGGAATTTATAGAGTTTCCTTTACGATGCTTTCTATACATCTCCGTACATAAGTCTCCCTAAGGCTTATGGCTTAGTCCTCATATTTCGTTCCCAGTTCTGTGAGAATGCTTTGCTTTAGGTACGAGTTCGACGACAGTTAGTATACTTGGAAAAGGACACCTTTATGTATACAAAGTCATGATTTAAAGTGATTTCTAAAAATAATAAGTAAACTTGTATAGTTAAGTAGATATCTCTTTTATCTTACCACATAAAAGGATTTGAAATGATGTAGTTTCAGTCCCATCTTCCGGAATGCTTTCCGTTTAGTAGAGACAATATGTTACGAATGGCCAAACTAAGTTGATTTTCACTGAAAGCAAACTGCAACCCCGTTGTTTATGGGGTAAACGCCAGCGTCACACTTCGTAAATTACGACCATTGATTTAATGAAATTTACGGGGGCCAATTTACAGAAAATATGTGATCTGAAAACTCTCGTCGCGAGCGAATTTAGTGAGGAATGGTCATTGGACACCTACGTACACATAGAGTGTTATAGCGCTTGAATAGGTTTTAGATAACATTCTTGCTTTCATTGTTTATTTTATTATTCTGCCCTCTGCTTAAAGCAGGTATCATTCTCACTATTATTAATATCAGTTTTATTATTTACGCGACTTTAAGCTCTTGAAAACTCGACAAAAAAATCAAGAGTAAAAATATTCTGTAAACGAGAGTCCAAGAAATTACAAGAAAAATTGTTTAAAAATCATAAGTTTCCCATCGAAAGGTCTCCTGGATTATTATAGCAATTAAGAATATTCTGAGCAAAAATTTTTATAAATTTAAGAGCAATTAAATAACTACTTAGTAAATATAACTGTACAAGGAATTATGAGGCATAGTGGAAATGAAAGAAATGTCAAATAGTACACGTGTTATTTTGACTGCACCTTTCTGAACCACAAGAAAATAACAATATACTTGATCAAGTATTAAGACAGAAGTCATTGTTCTATGACTTCCAGTCCTCAGGAATTCTCTCTCTCTCTCTCTCTCTCTCTCTCTCTCTCTCTCTCTCTCTCTCTCTGGACTTTTCTATTTCCTAATAGTAGCAGTTATGATCTGAACCATCGATGGATGGTCTCTTGTTTGCCACTTTTTCATAAGTTGTATTTCAACAGAGATCTTTCACATTCACAATTGATCCCTTATCCCCTTTATCTGCCGAGAGCAACCAGTTTCGCTGAACAGTAGCACAAATATGCAGTAAATGTGCTTCGCTGTCGAGCTTCTCAGTTTCGGAGGTCCTTTATTCCTCTCACCGTTGGAATGTGGAACAGCCTCCCAGAGGATGTCGTGCAGTTGGAACTTCAGAAGTTCAAGCGAAAATGCAATGCATTACTATCTTAATACTATTATTCTTACATGTTAATACATTTTGATCTATTTACCTATTTATTAATTTATTTTTTTTCTGTTTTGATAAGTTGGATCTCTTCTGTCTGTATTTCCCTTTACTTCCTCTTGTTTCTTCCTAATGAGCACCATATTCTTTGAAAGCTTGAATCTCAAGCCAGTGGCCCCTGTGGGCTTGTTCCATATGAATAATCAAGCGAGTAGATCCATGATCAATCAAGAACAAAACGACTTTAGGAATTGTTTGTACATCAAAGATGCTGGATCCACCTGTTGACTTAAGCCTTAAATTATGTACATGGTTATTAGTCGACTTTTGTGTGTCGGATGTAAGTTGGAGAGAGAGAAAGAAGAGAGAGGATAAGGGAAATGACAGATGGGAGGGATCGGCATACCTTTAATATTTGTAACCGTATGTTATCATGGAAAGCCGGAGGCCATTGATGAGGTTATTCTCACCCCATTGCATTGGTCGAGGGTAATCTGCAGAAGTTCATCAGGAATTCTCCCTCCCTCACTACCCACATTCGGACCTCTATCTAACAAACTTATTTGTCTCTCCTGTTGTCTGCCTTACAACAGATGATGTCACACACGTATGTGTGTGTGTGTGTGTTTGTATATATATATATATATATATATATATATATATATATATATATATATATATATATATATATATATATATATATATATATATATATATATATATATATATATATATATATATATATAATATATATATATATATATCTTTATATATAAAAGTTTACATTAATGAGCGGCATGGGCCAGGTTTGGCAATGACGTGTGAGATTTGGCAATGCTGTGGCGAGACAGCTCAAGGCCATTTAGGCAACGAGACAGCTCAAGGCCGCTTAGGCAGCAAGGCAATATAAGGGTGTGGTCTGGTACTGCTTATTTACTGAAATGTTATGGATGAAATGGAATTTACCATGTGCGTTGCTTTATAGAGGAATTTTAAATGAGGTGCGAATACCAAAAAATTTCTATCTCTTGCGGCTTGAACAAAGTTTTCCTCCTCTTTGTTGTTTCGGCCTTGCGGGATTTACTCGCTGAATATTTGTACCTAACGAATTCCTAACCTCTATGAGAGAGAGAGAGAGAGAGAGAGAGAGAGAGAGAGAGAAAAAAAATATCCTAAGCTCCAGCAATATAAAAATTGCTGGACAGGTTGACCTTTGTGGGTTCTAACGTGTCCCTAACTAGGGTTTTTCAAATGACAAAATTGTTCGAGTCACATGGGAAGGAAACACAGACAGCAGCAAAAGTCATTTTTCACTTTTTCTTGCTCTCATATCATCGAAGACATGCAAGCTATCATGTGTTAGCCATCAAAGCTTGTGTAAAGGTTAATAACTCTCTCTTCTGTAATAATGGGGTTGCATGCATGTGTCCTAACAAATTCCTACTCTCTTTGCAGTCATGATTTGGTCACACCTAACATAAAATAAAGGTAACAACACTGTAATTACTGAGGAGCTGGATCACTTGTGCGCTTATACAGGAATATTTTTATGCTAATAAGAAGGTTCATTTCTTTCTCTTGCAGCTAGCTTTAGTGAGGCTATTCAGCTGATGATTGCAGTTGAAAAGAAGGGTGGTAGGGGCAATCTACAAGATTCTGAGCAAAGATCGCCACCAGTATGTTTATGGTTGAGTGCAATGGGAACTTACCTTGAAAATTGATTATATCTGACTCTTAGGCCAAGTCCAGTAAACATATGCTAAGGTGTAGGCTGAAGGCCTGCTTCAAAAGGGGTGAAGTTTCAGGTAAACACTTAGGTTTTCACTTACATGAGTATATTTACATTAACTACATATCAGAAGAAAAGGAAGTGTAAATTTGGACAGGTAAACAGATTCCTGCCATTCCAAGGGAGTAACAAACAACTGGGGTATTTTCCCTGAAGTAACTGAAAAGGCCCACTTCAAAGGGGCACCACAGAGGGGGAGAAAACAGGGGTTATACCACTGCACACACAAGATGATGCTCAGATCCACAGCACAAATGATGCTCAGATCCACAGCAGGTAACCCCTATCTTCGTCAGGAGACAGCTTCCTCATCCTCGGGGGCTGACGGTGGAGGGTAGCATTAAGGGGCTTCACTACAAAAGGGCACTGTAGGCTCAAGGACAGCCATGCGGGATTTCAAGGGGGCAGGTCAAGGAGCAGAGTGGAGGACTAAGTGTCCTGGGATAGCTTTGACATCTTCTGCGTCCAAGATTACTCTAAGGGCGAGTGAGTCGGCATTCCTTCTTTTATGCCCTCGAAGGATTACGCTGTTGTTCATTCCAGGCATTGCTACTGTCGTCTGCCTGGAGTCCCATTTTTATATGGTCCACATGTGGGGGCATGTGGTGCATCTGCCAGGCGTTCAATATGGCAGTGATTACATGGGTCAGTCACCAGTGTGGGAGCACTTTCTCTTTTGGGTGTGCCTGCCTCGGTGGAATTATCTATCTGGAAGAATCTGCACCTGAAACCAAGGTCTGTAGCAGTCACTAGGGCAAGAAAAGATTAAAAGGTTTTCCCACATGGGGTAGTGGTAAGGAGATGAATTAGGGGCGAATTTCCACCCACAGCTATCTGTAAGAGAAAAGAAATAAATAAACATGATTTCAGGAAAAGTAAAATTATTCTCATTTGCAAGTTACGTTACATTCGTACTTGGAGGATGAGGTGGCATGTGCGAGGTTTACCTCTTGACAATATATATATATATATATATATATATATATATATATATATATATATATATATGTATGTGTGTGTATGTATGTATGTATATATGTATATATATATACACATGAGCGAAAAGTTTGTTTCGCAATCAAGAAGAGTAAAGTTCGAATCCTTCCGAGGCAGAGCGATTAAGGAGCATTTTGCTAAACCCTTTACCCTGACCAGTGCTTTATGGTAAGCCGAGGAAAGCAATAACGAAAACCCTCATTTGGTTAAGAAAACAGAAAGAGGAAAACCACTTACCTGTCACCTGGACGTGTTTTCAGAAGACGTTGGTCTTCGTCACCATCTCTTGAGCAGGCAAAAGCGGACGTTTCTTTTTCCAGGTTACATTTCCCTCGCTTGATTTCTTGAGGATTTACTTGCGAGTGTTTGTTCACTTTCAGATTTGACGTTTACTGAGGGGGAATATCATGGATTATTTTTCTCATGTCTTGAGAAGCTTCCATATTCCAAACTTATACGTTGCTAAGGGCACTTCGTCTCTCCGTACTGTACATCGTTTGGTACCTGAACAATGACTGTTTTCCATCCGTCTAACGACTATCTGTCTTCTGTCTGGTGACTGTGTTCTTCAGTCTGAAGAATATTTTTTAACTGTCTAATGTCTGTTTTTCTACTGTTTGGTTACTGTCATCATTATCTCTGATAACTGCCTTCCTTAAGTCAAATTACTGACTTCCTTATGTCTAATGGCTGTCTTCTGTCTTCTGATTTTCTCCATTCCATCTGATGATTGTGAAAGCCGTCCACCTGTTTGATAACTGCCTTCATTTGTGTCTAAGGAGTGTCTTCAGGAAGGAAGAAGGATTTTGCCCTTGCGATAATATGAAAATAATACAAAAGAAATCTGAAACTTTTTCGTTTTTATTTCCCTTCATAAAACTGACATTTATTTTAGTATCCTCGGAAGAATGACCAAATAAGACAACTTTTATTATGAAGTTTAAATAAATTCATTACGCCAGGCTAATTAAGGCAGTTATGGAAAGTGCTTCATTCTTTTCTTGATGAGCTACGAAGTTTTATCAATGGCTTACAGAAAGCTTTCGATTAGTCTTGCTGCATTACTCATCTCGTATTTACAATTTCAGCATTTGATTGTGTATATATAATATATATATATATATATATATATATATATATATATATATATATATATATATATATATATATTTACGTAAATGTGCTTGTGAAATGAGCTGAGTGGTTTAGTGAACAGGTTTTTCGCTTCACGACGTAAAGATCCGCTGAGTTTATCCCTAAGCGATCCGGATTGCATTAGGCACAATCCGTTCGTCGTTTGATCTAGACAGCGAACTTTTTTTTGGCAGTTATTCAACTGGGATGCACAGCAACATGGTAGGCGAAGTCACTGGCCTGGTGACCCTCTAAATCAATAAAGGCTGAAACGCTATGCTGCCATAGTGAGGATGGGACTGTCCTAGCTCTGGCAAAGTGTATCACACTCTGACATATCGGGTGAGGGTTCGAATCGTGTCGCGGATGTCAGAGTTTCTTCATTTTGGTTTAATGCTTTGTATTGACAAGAGAACCCCAAAAGTGTGAGGGAATCGAGAAGTTTAAAGCTCATTGCGGGTATTACAAATTTATGTAAATCTGGTAAGAAAGAAATTATAGCAAATAATTAATGTTCCCTTTCCTTGTGAATCGAGCTTTACAATTCTTTGATAAAATTATCTCCAGATTCACTGAAAGGACTCGATAGATATGGATCCGGGGCTTAAATGGAAAATCTCCGACCACAAAAATAACCCGGGAAGATTTAATCAAACCTTTTATTCCCCGAAGTAATTATTGTGTGATGACGCATTGAGAGGAAGGATTCAGAAATGGAATATTAATGGCATTGGTCGCTTCGCTTCTTGTGCTCATGTCGTCTCTTCGTTTGCTTTTCGCTCTGATCTCATTCGCTCTTTTTCTTTGGCTAGAAAAGAGGGTTCTCATTTTTCTGGTCTTCGAATCTCCCTCTATTTTTTCTTCTCGTTCCCCATTCTTATTTTCATTTACTTTTATGTCTCAGTTTCGGTGAAATGAATATTTTTTTTTTAAATTATTATTGCGTAGAGACCTTTGGTTCGAAAGGGAAAACTATGTTTGCATAAATATCCACGAAATCGTCTCATTTAGCAAAATCATAAGCGTTGACCTCCCTTGCAAGCATAGTGAGGTCGATTCCCACCTGGATAGAAGAACCTCCTCATTCATTTCTCTAAGGATTTCAATCACTTCAGAGGAAAGCGTATCCAATAATATGAAAGAACAGAGAACCTGAGAGGTTATTATGACTTTTGCAGGTGACTGTGATTTTTAATAGTTTATTTTATAGTCATTTCAATAAAAACAAATAAAAAATCCGCGAAGTTTCTTCGACGCAATCGAGTTTTCTGTACAGCGTATAATGCTGTATGAAATTCTCATCTATGACCGGGCAGCGCTCAGTTGCTCCCCAGACGCTGTCAAATGTAGGTTCTTTTGGCACGATCCATGACTAACCTCCACCTTAAATAAAATAAAAACTACTGAGGCTAGAGGGTTGCAATTTGGTATGTTTGATGACTGGAGGGTTGTTGATCAACACACCAATTTCCAGCCCTCTAGCCTCAGTAGTTTTTAAGATCTGAGGGCGGACAGAAAAAGTGTGGACGGACAGACAAATAGCCATCTCAATAGTTTTCTTTTATAGAAAACTAAAAATGTTTTCCTATAATTCGCACTTCATATACTTCCAGGACAGATTAGACACGAACATGATAAATGATTATTAAATGATAATTTGAAAAATCTTCGAGAAATTGAAATTGAAATCTTTCCTCTCTCTCTCTCTCTCTCTCTCTCTCTCTCTCTCTCTCTCTCTCTCTCTCTCTCACTCCATAACCACATGTTTGTGGTGGACAACCCCAACGCGACCATGTCTATGGCAGGGAAGTAGGGGAGCGAGACATTCCCTTCCCTTCCCTTTTTCCCTTTCATATTTCTCTTCCATATTTCGGGGAACATTTGACCGTTACAGAACGCCTTCATATTTATCGGGTGTCTCTCTTCTTCTTCCCTTTGGTCCATTTGTTGACCCTTTTCGCTTCATGCTGAAATGGACAGACATAATGACGTCGTTACTGCCAGCTCCACTTTTCGCATGTTTATGTGTACGCCAGGATCGCCTCCTCCTCTGAAAGAACCTCCTCCCTGAAAAACCCTTTGGGTTTTTTCTAACATCAGCATGAGTTAGTAAATGTTAGTCAGCTGAATATGCTGGGGCGTAGCTAAAGTGCAGTAAACAAGATTGGTAGCACCTCCTGGAGCAACCTCTTCTATCTTGCGGAACCCAATTAGCTTCCGAGAAATTATACCACATATTCTTTTATGCGCTGTATCATCCACAAACCTCCACTCTCCACTCATCTCCAGCCTCCCTTCTCATAGTTCATGTTCAATTGTCTGTGTATATATACAGTATACAGTATATGTATGTATGTATATATATATATATATGTGTGTGTGTGTGTGTGTATATATATAATATATATATATACATATATATATAATTTTATATATATGTATATATATATTATATATATACACATATATACACACACATAAATATATATATATATATATATATATATATATATATATATATATATATTTATGTATATTATATATATATATATATATATATATATATATATATATATATATATATATATATATATATATATATATATATATATTGACCTTGCTAGACCCATGTCCTTTCCACCGAGGTTTCAACGCGACAAATCCAACTACTACTTGGTTCAAGCCAATCAAACCAATCCAGCAAGCCATTGGGGAAGGTTGATAGTTCCAAACTTCTAGCAGGTGCTGCAGCCATTTAAAGCTGGATGAACTGGTGGGCGGGAGGTCAGGCACGAACCACTGACATAGTATCTATGAGCCGAAAGCTGTACCACCAAGCCACTCCATGTCTGTCTGTCTCTCTCTCTCTCTCTCTACATATATATATATATATATATATATATATATATATATATATATATATATATATATATATGTATATGTATATATACATATATATATATATATATATATATATATATATATATATATATATAAAGACAGAATCCACGAAGGAAAGAGAAACAGTGGAGTGCTGCAAGGCCTTTCGACTTATAGTCCTTTACTTAGCAGACTGAAGAAATATAAAGAATAAGTTTGCAAAGAAAGCTCATATAAATGACAGATGGGGATTACAAAGGAAAAAATATGTACCTGGAATCCAACACAACTGAAGATTTAGTAGATCTGCCAAAACAGGGTTAAATATTTAAGAGGTTTTTTACAAAGGATTAGGCTCAACCGTCCAGAAGCAGGGACAGGACAATTGAAAGATTATGCAAGGAAGTGACTGACTACCAAAAAATCTTTTAAACATACAGCTCAATAATTCTCTTTTTTATTTGGTAAACAATAACAATTTTTGCAAGACGAACATTTTTGCAAGAAAAAAACTTACAAATATATAGAACATACAAATGCATAGAAAATATATGTAAGGTAACTAATTTGTAATTAAGTCAGTGATTTTATCTTTTAGGTCGTTCTTAAACATTTTTCTAATACAGGGGTCCAGATAATACATGCCAGGGCTAGGGTTAAAATTATAGCAGGAAGTAAGCTGTATAATGGCAGATTCTAAAAGATTTCATGGAGAGAAATCTTTCGATCTGACAATCACTGAATTTTCAGTCCAATTTGTCCTGTGAGAGTTTTCACTTGAATGAATATTGCATTGGATGTTTGCCCAGTTTTGACAAAATACTTATGTTGTTTAATATGTACATCTAAATCTTTGCTAGATTGGCCAATATAAAAATAGGGACAGTCCAAACATGGAATTTTATATATTATGTTGTTGTTTTAGTGTGTTATTATAGGAAAAAATGAGGTTAACATTAAAAGATTTTAACAGTGATTTTATGTTTTCAGAACCACTAAAATAAGGCAAGCTAAGAATGTTCTTAGGAGGTTTCTTTCCCCATGTCACTTTCACTATAAAACTTTTTGTGGGCTTTATTATAATGAATATCTAGTATATGTAAAGGATAACATAAATCTGTCCCTATTTTTCTTATGTATTCGATTTCGTGATCCAAATACTAGGGACTGACAATGCACAAAGCTCGTAAAAACAGAAGAAAAAAATTGATATTTTGATATCAAGGTGATGGCCTGAATAAAAATGGACATAAGTTAAGTTGTTGGTTGGTTTCCTACAAATACTGAATTTTCATTGAAATGGTTCTCTATGTATTAAAACATCTAAGAAAGGGAGGCAATTGTCTTTTTCTAATTCTGAAGTAAACTTAATGGATGGCACCTGGTTATTCAAATTAGAGAGTAAATCGTTTACATAAATACCATCAGGCAAAACTGTTTAAATATTTACTTTAAAGGAGTAAAAATGATATTAGGTAAATATCGTTTTTCAAAGAATTCCATATACAAGTTTGAGAGGATTGGGGATAAGGTGTTGCCCATTGCCGTACCAAATATTTGTTTGTAAAATTCACTATTGAATATAAACTTACAATCACAAATGCACAACCTAGTGAGGGAAATAATATGACTTACAGGTAGAGGTAATTCATGATGGATTAGTTCATTACTAAGATACTCTAAAATAGAATCTATAGGGACCCTAGTAAAAAGTGAGCAAACATCAAAACTAACGAATCTGTCAGTGGGGCAAAAGTGATTTTGTTTAATTTATCAACTAAATCTAGAGAATTATATATGTGAAAATCGGAGATAGTTCCTAGTAACGAGGACAAGACCTTGGTAATGTATTTCGAAAGTTGATATGGTATTGAGCCAACAGTACTGATAATAGGCAGCATAGGATTATTTTCTTTGTGGTTTTTTACTAATCCGTACAAGTAAGGTAACGGGGGAAATTTTACTGACAACTGACCGATTAGTTCTTTTTTATATTTAAGGTTTTGTTCACTGTGCTATTGAAATTTTTTGACTTGATCAAGGAGATTTTTTGTTAGTTTTTTGTAAGTCGTACCATCATCCAGTAGGGCTTGCATAAGTGATATGTAGTAAGCTTTATCTAAAATTACATTACTATTTGACTTATCAGCTTTTGTGATGTGGATTGTATTGTCATTTTATGATCGGTCAAACTTTTCTTATAGCGAGCAGGGAAATTACTTTCATGCCTTTGTTTTTTCCTATAATAACACACTAAAAGGAATGATAATAAAAAAAATAGCCCTAAAGAAAACAACAACATAATACATAAAATTCCATGTTTGGACTGTCCCTCTTTTTATATTGGCCAATCTAGCAAGGATTTAGATGTACATATTAAATAACATAAGTATTCGTCAAAACTGGACAAACATCCAATACTACATTCATTCATTGAAGTGAAAACCCTCACAGGATAAATTGGACTGAAAGTTCAGTGATCGAAAGATTTCTTTTACAAGATCTTTTAGAATCCACTATTATACAGCTTACTTCCAGGTGTAATTTTAACCTTAGCCATGGCATGTATTATTTGGACCCCTATTTTAGAAAAATGTTTAAGAACAACCTAAAAGATAAAATAACTGACTTAATTACAAATTAGTTACGTTATATATAATTTCTGTGTATTTGTATGTTTAATATAATTTTTTTACAAAAATGTTCATCTTACAAAAATTGTTATTGTTTACCAAAAAAAAGAGAGAATTATTGAGTTATGGTCAGTCACTTCCTTGTAAAATCTTTTAATTGTCCTATCACTTCTTCTGAATGGTGAGCCTAATCCTTTGTAAAAACCTCTTACAGATTTAACCCTGTTTTGGCAGTTCTACAAATTCTTCAATTGTGGTGGATTCCAAGTGCATATTTTTTCCTTTGTAATTCCCATCTGTCATTTATATAAGCTTTCTTTGTAAACTTATTTTTATATTTCTTCAGTCTGCTATGTAAAGGACTATAAGTCGAAAGGCCTTGCAGCACTTCATTGTAAATCTTTCCTTCATGGATTTTGTCTTTATTTATATATTCATCACGTTTCATATTTTCGTGATTCAGTTACACACACACACACACACACACACACACACACATATATATATATATATATATATATATATATATATATATATATATATATATATATATATAATGTGATAGGAGTGAATGATATATATATATATATATATATATATATATATATATATATATATATATATACATATATATATATATATATATATATCTATATCTATCATTCACCCCTATCACCTCTTCCAGTGCCACATGAAACAATAGGCTTAACGCATAAACACACACATGCATAAGACTGTACATACATACATATATATATATATATATATATATATATATATATATATATATATATATATATATGTGTGTGTGTGTGTGTGTGTGTGTGTGTGTGTGTATGTTATATGAATATAACTACATATGTATATATGTATATATATATATATATATATATATATATATATATATATATATATATATTTATATATTAAGCAGGACATTTTATGTTATTCCTATTTAGATTAATACAATAAAGGGATAGATAAACGGCCCCTTCCAAATTATTAATCATTCACATCGAAATAAAAACAAAAATTCATAAAATAAAGTTATGTCCACTAACCAAAATAAAGAAAAAAATATATAAAATAATGTCATACCCCTAGATGAAGTCGAAATGGTAAAGATATTGTCAGTTAAAAACTTATGTAACTGGATATGGATAATTGCAGTTCTATGAAACCCAACCCAAAAGGAAGAATGAAGAATGCTCAGTTATTTTCTAAGCAAATAATCAGGAAGGTAAGGCTCCTAGTATTTGGGTAAAATTTTGTAACAAATACTGCGTTAGAGAAATACTAGTTTAGTCATTTTATGGTGTTTGGGGCATATCTTTATTTCTTGGTTGTCGGTTATTTGTTTGCCTTTCACGTTTCTCATCCCATTGCAAGAGATTGTTTGGACCATACCAGTAAGGAGTAATAATGATGAAATAATCTGTAGCCATCAGATGAGCAAGCAGAATCATAGTGACGAGAAAAATGCCATTCTAAAAAATATGGGAAAGTTTTTTCCTGGGAAGGAAATTAATTGAAAGTATATAAGACAGAGATATAAAGGAACTTCAGCGCGTCGCTTACATTTCCACGAACAAACTCGCAGCCAGAGACGCATTTCCCCAAGGAAGTTGGTCCTTAAATTCTGTAGAGATTGGCTCTTGTCTCCGGGAGAGGATCTATGGGCTTTTGCCTCGTGTGCTCAGTTCCAGGAGGAAACTCCTCCACCTTCTTTATTGGTCACTTGTAAAAGTCTTTCTTGTCCTCTCGTCTCGCTTTGGAAATAAAGACCCACTTCTTTTTAATTGGTTATTATTGAATTTCTTCCTCATTTAACAGTTTTCTTAAAGACGGGTGAGTTTGGAGGAAAACACACTTGTAGTTGCTGCAACACTCGGCTCACGTTTTCTAGGCTAATGAATCGCTCCCACCCAGCGCTTAACAGTCCATCCAGCAACAGATGGGTTCCAGCATCTGCCGGAGTCATTAAGGGAGGTTGTGGGGATAGCAGCCTCATTCTTCAAGAGCTGATGCAAAACCGGAAGACCATACCCTCTTTGTGGCCCCTGCCGAAGGAAAAGAGGGTGTGTGTATAAAAAAATGTTTTTGTAAGGCTATTTATCTTTTATTTAGTACTCTTCCATTAACCGCTTGAATATCAAAAACAATAATAATGCCATTAAATCAGCAATAGCTCAACCAAAGCTATCATTACATTTCAAGGAAAACAACCTTCCCTGACCACCGCAACCAGCCACGACAACAACTCTTTCAGTCTGAAAAAAAAAACCTGAATCAAAAGGCCCATTGAAGAATATCTTGGAAAAAACTAATACCAGTAGTGATAAAAACAACAATAATAGTCATTTAATATGAATGTTTACAGCAACCGGATACAATTAGTTAAGAAGGAAGCAGCCCTGATCACCCACGAGGTCAATTCAATATATGAATCCGACTGCCTCAAGCCTCAATATCCCAAACGAACGCAGCCACAATAATTCTCTTCCGCAATACCAATTAAACGCACTAGCTTTCAGTCGGTAAAGTCGACCAAATGAATTAATATTATATAAATAAAGCTCTGTTTTGTTTTGGGAATTAACTGAGCTTCCGACTTTTCAGCACAAATTGAAACGCCCGGCGTTTGGGGAAATTAGAAGTTGCAATGATATTTTGTGGTATTCCGGCTTGTAATGCACAGAGAACAAACGTTTTATCAGAGGGAACTAAAGTCATGGTAACCGCTTCTGGACATCAAGGAGCAGAGGAAATAAGGTTTTATAGGTGCCAGGGTCGTTTCATTCACTCTTCCAACTGTTGTCTGCTTCACACAGGATGCCAGATCAAAAATAAAATGTTTTCAGCACAATGAATGAAAGTAAAAAAGATAAAGGCAATGTGTTTTGTGTGTTACAGAATTGCTGAGACATCACAAATGAAGATCAAAATCAATAAAAGAATTTACCAGCTACACCAGAAAACCACAAAATTTGTGATGACATGTAACCTCAAAGAACCAGCAAGTAGTGGCTTTATAATGTGAAATATGAATTAGAAAAAAAACAAACGTCGAATGAAAAAAATGTTAAAAACCAAACGAGAAGGAAACGAATAAAGTCAATTCGCGCTCACGTTTACTCCAACACAAATACTGAAAACCAAATACTCGCAAATGCACATTTTCCCAAAGACTCACTCGAGGGGAGAGCCTGCTGTAGAAATCCCCCGGTGATTGCTGTTGTCTGGGGGAGAGGAGCCAAGGGCTTTTCCATCAGGTGATCAGTCCTTGAGGAATTGCCCGACCCTCCTTAAGGGATTTTTGTAAAAACTTACTAATTCTCTCTCTCTCTCTCTCTCTCTCTCTCTCTCTCTCTCTCTCTCTCTCTCTCTCTCTCTCTCTCTCTCTCTCTCTCTGGGAACAAATTTACTATCTTTCCACTTTTAACTAATTTAGGGTGTTTCTGTCGTCATACATATATAATTTCTTCCGTATTAAGCCTTTTCTTTTAAGGAAGAGTTCATGGGAAAACAGTTGTCTTTGTTCGCATATCCAGACAGACACAAAAACTTTTATTCGCTCCAGCACGTTACCATCATTTACGGGTTTTCATTATAATGACTTCTGTGCTTGCATAACTTCGGTGATTTTTATACCCTAACTGCTGAATCGTGTATGAACCCCATTCGTAAGATTTTTCATATATATATACATACACATATATATATATATACAAAATTTATGTGTATAAATATATGTATAATGTATATGTTAATGGGCCTGTTCCCCAGGTCAAACAGGGCCATCTTTTTATTGCTTTATCTGTTTTAAGAACAGAATCAATCATCTTACTTCTCTAAGAAGTCTGTGGTAGCCGTGGCTCATCCCTGGGTCAACAAATCACTTATCCTTTGTCGTCTTCTCTCACTAAACCTATCTTTACATAAAGGCCCACTGGAATTAAACACTGAGAAGCAAAACTAGACTTTATTGACAGATTTAACGAAAGTAATTCAGCAAAAACTACGGTCATGAAATGGAGTGATTCACACCCCTATCCATGGAATTCATAACTAGAGGAAATACTGTTTCACAAACAAGCCTGTGACTACTTCTATACCAAGCAATATTCGTGAATAACACCCTGATCTTCAAACAAAGTAATAAGGTCAGATTTCTTTTAGGCCACAATATATGTCATATAGTATGTAAGAGTTAAAACACCACTTCCCAAATATTCGTCCTCTCAGGACGAAACTCGAATTCATTTTGAAAGAAACATATCATTATATTAAAACCTGAAATGGTGTTAACTGTCATGAATATCCAAAACAGAAAATTGCACACTGGTGAGAGACACAAAACAGGACAATGCATAATGGAGACCCGAAGGTATTTCACTGCAGAACTATTAGGTCTGGCTATTAGAAATGTCTGTAAAGAGATAAATGTTCATGAATCATGGCACTCACTTTCTATGGCGAAAAATAACAGATTTTCCAGTGGTGATCTTCTGACACTTCACCACTAACCAAACAGACCCAGATCTCTTAATGTAATCCCCCTGCAAGATTCTATCCCCCGGTTAATATAATGTGGGAGATCGCCCACACACACACACATACCTCACCGGAACCTTGCCCCTTCCGGCGGCATCTGTTCAGTGTTCGAAAGATCATGATCAAATAGCTCTCTGTATCCAACTGAGCAAATTTCCAAAGTCAGCATTAATGCACCTGCAGCAAAGAGCCACTGCCAGGCCAGCACATAGTTCTTCTAAAGTCATCCAAGACATGATAGGAGCTCGGACCACCTACTTTCTGGATGCCCTCGCCCGGATACAATAACTGTCCAATCAAAAGTTCAGTAAGGGACAACTCCAAAATCATAGGAAACTGTCTGCACTAGATACGAAAATTATATGTCTCACATGCGTGATTGATATTCCAACAACAGTTCATTTATAGAACGCAACACTTGAAAAGTTACATTCTTGTTGGTCCAAATATTCTGGACGGCTTGCAACTGTACAAGCCCATGCTACTCTTCACATCTTGAATTCCTGGTGATCCAGTTATGCTGAACAGCCTGCAACTGCGCAATCCCATACTGTCCTTCACATCCTGAATCCCTGGCGACCCAACTGCACAAGCCCATGTTGAATGTGGCGCTCACGAATCCTTTGCGCCAAACAGATGTCTCCCAGCAACGACGGCGGTTTGTAGACGTCTTGCCCGACATCTCTGCAAAACCCTGGATCCTCTCATGTAGGCTCAGGCGTAGCAACCTGCAGGCGTATCGTAGACAGCCGCCATATCTAATTTGTATCAGTTGAGGCTCATAGAAGACATTCTGTAAAGTTCTGCTGCGAGGAAGTGGTGTATAACGTAAGTCGGTCATATCGACAGTCAACCCAAAAGGTAACTAGTCTACCATACTATTACTGAAACATTAAACCCATTAGGGCAAAGGTCCTATGATAAAACTGTGAAATGATTCCAAGTTGCTAACTGGAATTTCCACAATCAACCCTCTATCAGGTACACTAACTTCAAGATACTGCCCATACAACTTCTTCCCATCCAAAAATTGCCTGAGAACCCTACCAATATACTGAATTCATTAAAGGCAATTCTAAACATCTGAGAGGTAAAATATCTCGTAAAGTCATTAAAGCTTTACCCTGGTTAGCAAATACTGTCGATACCTGCTCAATTCTCAGCAAAACAGCAATTGACATACTGGCAATCGCTCCTATGATCATAACAACTACAATTACCAATGGCACAGCCCTTTTACTCTAAAAGAGAACTGAAAAATCCAAACACGTAAATTTGGAAGCCATATTAAAGTCTTCCTAATCCTGTCCTAAACACAAACTGATTTACCCAAACCTGTAACAGATCAGACAGGTTACAAAATTTATATATATATATATATATACATTATTTTTTATATTAAATATATATACATATATATAGGTCACTTCAACAGGTTTGTCGACATTACTCGTGTAAAAAGATTGAACAATCACCACCCAAAAAAACCAAATCTGTATATATATATATATATATATATATATATATATATATATATATATATATATATATATATATATATATTATATATATATATATATATATATATATATATATATATATATATATATATATATATATACGCCATTTAACACCATATCCTGAGCCACAAAATCCCAACCAAACGCAACCACATTAATTCCCCTCCAAGATACCAATTAAACGCGCTGGCTTCCACTCTGGTAATGATCGTCCGAACGAAGTGAAATATAACTCAATTAAGCTTCGTTTCATTTTGGGAATTAACTGAGCTTTCGACTCTTTGGGACGGATTAAAACACTGGACGAAGCTGGAATGAGATATGATAATTTCATGCAATGTTTCGTCCTGTCATGCCCAGACAAAGAATTAAAGTTATAATGATCGGAAGATATAACTCAATTGGTTTCATTTTAATCCATTTCTTTCCATTAAAACACTGGAGAGCTGGAATGAGATATGATAACTGTCATGCCCAGACAAGAAGAGTTATCAAAGGAAGATAGAATCCTGGTAATCCATTTCTTTCCAAGAACGAGATGCAGAACACAAGATTCTAAATGATCTTCCTAAGTTTAGCACCTTTCCAACATAAAAAAAGAAACATAAAATGCTATCATTTACGCAGATAATGGTGAGACCACTGAGGACGAATGGAACTTTCTTTGTTGCCAAAATTAAAACAGTAATTGCTCTATTCGCTTCAAACACAAAAGCAGTATTTACCTCCAAACCGAAATGAGACACAAGAAATAACGATCCCATGAAAATCACGGGCAAAAGTAATAATTGCCTCATTAAAAATCGAAGGCAAGAACTTGCAGTTCATGACTATAAATTTAGTGTCAGAATCCAAAGGATGATTGATAATTTGCAGAACCAATAGAATAAAAAACAGAAAGGATTACGAAGAAATAAGACTTTCGTTGCTGGGCTTTTCCACAGGAGCCTCATATAAAGAGTGGTTCTCTGAAATGGAGTTACTAAGCACACCACAAATAATAGTTTTTGAATCGCAATGGTGGTAGTCAAGAATGTAGTACCTAATCACTAATCTAATATTTTCTCTAAATTCCCTCTTGCTACAGCCTTGTCAAGAGAACCAGAGACTCTCTACTGAGTCTGTGAAAATCCAGTACATGAAGGAGCTCTCAAAGGACCTGAGGAAGGAAGTGAGATATTCAAATAAGCAGATGTCTGGGCAGCAGCGAGCGTAAGGGAAGTGGTGATAGAATACAAAGGCTTTGAACCACATGTCACTGAAACCACGTTATGCCACGACCACTTACTGAAACTGATATAGTGTTATGCTTTTACTTCGTTTAAGAGTGCAACCATCAGAGGGTTATTGCAGGAAATACAGATGACGTCAGATGAAGTCCTGCTGAACAGTTGAGTTTCGAACTGCAAAAGAGGGCTAGAAAAGGATAATATGATATTGTCTTAGAAGAAAGGCGAACGAGTAGACGCAAGTGAACAGAGATAAGCCTTTCTCATAGGCAAATTGCTTTGGTGTTCCTTTGAATTCCTTTCGAGGACGCTAAAAATTCCGAGTCATGCAAAGAGAAAACTTTATTCCCTCGAGGCAAGCTTTGCGTTACTGACAGAAACGTTGCCAAATTTTATTGCAGCAGTTCTGTACGATATCTTCCCTTTCTCTTATGTACTCGCATATACGTCCGTCATTATCCACGCGCGTCATATTATTGTGCACATTAATACTTAAACAGCTAAAATTCCAAGACCAATTCCAGCAGAGACGGGCGGGTCGATAAGACTCAAATAACCGTCGAATAAAAAAACTTTTTCAGACGAAACAATCTGAACATCAGGAAACTTCTTCCTCTGACTGGAAATAAATGGCCGCTGTTTTGAGTATTTTCGGAGGATGGGACCAACTCTTCAGCCGCCCTCCCCCTCTCGCTTCCCCTTCCCCCATCCCTTCCCCTCATCCACCTTATGGCCCTCTCTCATGTCAGGAGAGGCGGGAAGAGGCAATTTCGGGTAGGACGGAGAGCGAGAACTATTGACTGTGTTATAAAAAGTGAATGGGGGAGAATGACAGCTAGAGCTTAAAGAGAGAGAGAGAGAAAGAGAGGGGGTTTAGAAAGCTGTGTGCAATAATTATGAACATTCATCGGGCTACTTTTAGCGCGGGGAAAATTCCTTATGGCTTCGTGTTCATGATTTCATGACACGAGAGGTGTCATCGTTCAGTTCTTTTTCTCTTGTCTTCCTTTTCCCCTTTTGGTTGTTTTTTTTTATTTTTTTATTGTATTGCATGAATAAACATTTCACCAAACCGGTTGGTTTTTATGAATGAGTAAATTGATAAAAGGAGATTCATGAGAATAGAAAATGATAGTGCAAAAATGCCTCTTGTCTCTCTTCCTGTCTCCCTCGGTCTGCCTGTGGCTTCTCAACCCCGCGATTGACAAGTGGCTCATCCTTCCTGATGGATGATAGGTGGAGGATGGCACGAGACGCCATTCAGTATGGAACTGTCTCTCTGAAATTAAAGTTAAAGTCTCTCTCTCTCTCTCTCTCTCTCTCTCTCTCTCTCTCTCTCTCTCTCTCTCTCTCTCTCTCTCTCTCTCTCTCTCTCTCCTTGGCCGGGTAACTTCAGGGATACCAAACTCCCGGCACAAGCGAGTAGTATATCCAAGTTCATCTCTTAATCGGACCTGTAAGCCTCTCTCGACCTAAGGAATGAATCATGTATCCGGTAATTAATCGACTATTGCGAGGCACAGAGAGAGAGAGAGATACCTGACATGAATAATCGTATTACAAGAGAATGTATGACTTCATATGATATGTAACGGGAGGCCTCGACAAGGTAATCCGCATCCAGAGGCGTAAAAACATTCGTAAGATCTACGCAAATTAACTTAAATTCTTTATCTCTATCAGCTCGATGATGAAATATGATGTTTTATGAATAAAAATTAGACTTACAAATTAAACGAGAGAGAGATAGACCAAAATACATTATTTCGTCAACCAAGGCAGTCTAATTTTTTCTCTATTTCACATGGGCTTCCGGCCCCATCTTCCTTAAAAACACAAGGATGTAATTCGATGATATCTTATCTGTTTATCTAAACATCACACTCACTCATCTTCCCTCTGAGAGTTGGCCTCGAAGGTCCTTCAAGTAATTGGTTCAACTTTTAAACAGCTCGAGAGGTAACTTCGAATATTTGGTTTGCTTGGTTAAGTAAAGAAAATAAATAAATATGCAAAACTGCGTTGATTTCATCCAGTATGATTTGAACAGCATTCGCTTGCTTTCACAGACCGTAGAGAATGTTTATTGCTCTCAAGATATTTTGATCTCATCAGGGTAAGTTTATAGGAGTTCGTCAAGAACCTCCTCCCCCCTTCCTCCTCAAAAAAAGACTCGTCAGTAAAAAGCTTTGTAAGAGGTATGATATAAACTACTTATAATCCCACTTTTACTAAGCAATCATATGGAGATATCTTTACAGTGCAGTATCGTACTGACATTGAATGCATTTCAGGTATTTTCTGTCACGGAAAATACAATTTCACCTAAAATAAAATATTGGAGAATCTTGCGAACAAAAGAAATGAGAAATCCTCTTCTTAAACTGGTATTTTTGGGAGAGCTCTGCAATATATATATTTGCACAGTATATCTTGCATCCCTTACGAATAATTTGGCTCTTCATATTTTCTCACATCGCTTATAAATAGATTCCATCATTTACTTGGATGACTGTTAATAAACTCTCTTTCTTTACTGAATGTCCTAGAGCTATTCTCAGAATGGAATGAGATTTCCAAAGAAAATTTAGTCATTAATTACAAAAGTAACATCGGATTAATGTTTTTGAAGCGGTATTATATAATTCCGAGCGAATCTAATCCTGTTCACAGAGGAAATACATATCCTCTTAATCCTTTCCCTTATAAGAAATGGATTTAATCAAGTGGTTCCTTATGTTGTTGAAATACGCTGGAGATTTTCCGAATGATGGCTCTACTAATTTACGTATGGTAGTCGCGCCAGCATTAAAATAATCTCACCGTCTATCGGTAATGAATGGAGATTCAAGAATAGGATTGGTAACTGGATATTCTTGGAAAACCTTTAATGATTGCATTGTATTATCTTTAAACTTGGTTATCTATATTTTGATTAAATTTTATACCTTTATCTTTCCAGTTTATCTCAATATCGCCACCCATTATTTCCTATCATATTCGAGAAAGGAGGGTCCCTTAATTAGAGCATAATAATGGATTATTATCTGAGTCTGATCATTAATTTTGTTTTCATCAAAGGAGAACCGCAAGGCGAAATCCATCTGGAGCCACCAGTCTAAAGGGAAGAGGTTTCTGACACACACAAACACACACATATATAGATAGTTACGTGGATATCTTTGTCCGTGTGTTTGTGTGTGCGTATGCATGTGTCCGCATACGATAAAATGCAGTGGGTTGTGTGTTTGTGTAAGGAATCAGGGTTTGAGGATTGCTGAGGTGTATCGGGGCAAGACTTCTTTCGGGTCAAAAGACGAAAAGTGGAAGGATAAAACTTGCCTTCAATATCCCTTGGCGCGTGAAAAGAGGGAGAGAGAGAGGAGGGAGAGAGTTCAGAACATTGTATACCGATGTGTCTTCCTTTCCTCTTTCTCCTATCTCATATTCCTCTTCCATTTCATATCCTAAAGTTTACTCTCACCCCCTTTCATTGTTTATTTTACATATTACATAACCTGTGTTGATGCGTTCTGTCTGAAGTTTCCGATCATTATGTGACTCAGCGCAGAGAAGGTGGAAGAGGAACAGGCGTAGAGATGACTCCCTGGCCTGTGACTCATGATGAGTTTCACGGCACTTGTTCAGAAGCCATTTCCCATTTTATTACTCAACAGATATCAGAGATACACACCTGCACACTTACAAATAAAGAATATGGGTAATCATTAAACATTCTGATTCTTTTGTTTCTCTGATCTTGCTCCTTATCTTTATCTTATTAGCATAAATATGCATTTAGATAAAAGAATATGTAAACCTGCCCTCGCATAATACCCAACATAATTGTTCAGTATGAGTGTGTTCGTATATGTGTGTGTGTCTACTTGTGATTACATTTACAATTGCATAGCCTCCCACTGGCTGTTCACATTGTGTGGATTCAGACACAATCACCCTTCGTTCAGTTCAAAGACGAATTTTGACAGTCAGCTTGTTAAATCTGGTAAATCTTAGATATTAAAAAGCATTAGTAAACATATTGATGCCACTGCTTGATCATAAAGATGAAGGATTCTAATTCTTTAACAAATAAGTCACCTTTACTAAAGAATCGGGTCATTACTCCAGTAGAGTCTAAAATTCCCAGATTTTCAATGAAGATGTACTCCTTTAGACCTTATAATCTGATGGGCCATTCTGGAGCTAAGCCAATATTGTCTTAGGGTCGAAAGTCTCCAGTTTCTTCGTGCACCTTCGCCATAACAGACTACGGGTCCCTGACGGGGGAGTACAGAAACGTAAACTTATGAGACGGCGATGAGATAAAATGTCCTAATGCAATAATGACGTCACTACGAAATGTGTTATCATTTTCCAGGACTTCGATCAGCTAGAGAATGAAGAAGAAATAAATGGAATCAAAACAGAAAAAGAAATGGTGTGAACTTTTAACGAGAGAGAGAGAGAGAGAATGTTACTTCTGCGATAATGAAGACAGACAGGCAGATCCTGGAATCTTAAAATATGGATAAAATCAGACCGGAAATTTGGTTTTGCTATAGGCAGCAGAGAATGGGTAAGGATAGAGGGATTGCTCTCCCTTGAGAACAGCTGAAGTCTTTGGAACTACTCTACAAAATCCATAGAAATTCATCAGCAAAAGCAGATGGAATTAAAGCATGACGAAGCAAACTAAGGTTTATAGGTCCAAGAAAAGGAGGAAATTTTGGATGGCAAGGTAATCCCACTTTTCTTATTTTGCTCTGAGGAAATTTTTATTTTTAGTTGTTTACCTCAACCACTTAACTGCAGTGTCACATTGCAGCATATCAGTTACGAAAGAGATTCTGTGATGGCGGATACATTTAAATGTATCTCGCCTGCAATTATAACAAGTATGGCTTAAACAATCACTAATATATTACATCATTTCCTGTAACATGTTTATAATCTTGTATGAGTAAACAGCCAAGTATCAAATCATCAATTCCAGGCAATTAAATTGCAGATTGAAACACATTTCTTGATGGCTGACACGTAAACGTAAAATCAGGATCATATTAATGACGTCACTCCCTTAAGAGGATGAAACTGAGTGCCAATAAATATAGTATATAATTATACTGGAAACCCTCAGGCCCTTAAGGCGACCGGGATGATGGAGGACGCTCTGAGAGGAGAGACAGTGTTGCCAATGCTGAGAAACTGCAAGAACCATCCGGTCTAAAGGGTTCTTGCCAAGCTAGTACTCTGCTGTAATGTGCAGCTCGGTGACAATACCTGAAGTCAAAATTCGACATTGGAATCACGCTGAGATGCTAATTTTTATAAACTGACGTCGCATTGAATATGGTCATTGGCATCGGAAATAAATCCTTTGGCTTTAAAATTCTTGATAAGAGACTATCGACGTTAAAAGTTTTTGTCACATACGCTTATATATTATATATATATACACATATATATATATATTTATTTATATTTATATATTATATGTATAGTATATATATTGGGAAAAATAAAAATTTTTGTGTATATATATATCTATATATATATATATTATATATATATATATATATATATATATATATATATTATATATATATATATATATATATAATATATATAGAAAAGATTATATATTTTCCTAAATATATATATATATATATATATTAAAAACACTGATACAAATACTGACCTAAGTTATATCTTTTAAAGAAATTTAGTTCTATATCGGAAGCATTCTCCTATAACACTGGAAAGAAGGCAATTAACCTCTTTATTAAGACACTCAAAATCTGCATCTTGGTCACCATCAGTCATTTACCTACAGTGCTTCATTCGCTCCCTTTCCATTATTTATGACGCCAGATAATTTGGTATCAATCAATCATTAACTTTTCCCCTTGACTTCTACTTTGGCGTCACATCTCGCTCATCTGAGTAACTGGATCTCTTCTGACTTGCTCCTTCAAACACGCACAAACAAACAAACGAAACAAACACAAACACAATACCTGTCGCTCCCGAAGCGTCAACCTCAACAGAATTATGCAAATGACGTCTATCATATTACGGGGCCTCGCTTTCAGGGGATTTGCTTCATTGAAATGGAAAGCAAACATTTTCTCGTTTTCAAAGGACGTTTTCCTTTTGATGATTTTGGTGGAAAACAGGCGAGAGATCTAATGGAACCTCGGTTATTTTTTATCATTAAAGTTAAAAAGATTAAACTAGATATCTCTACAAAAACAGAAACGAGATATTATTACTCGGTATTTCAGCAACCTAACTCATGATGGAATGAATAATGTTTCATTCAGATTTTAATTATCTTTCCCTTTGGTCATTCGTGCGGCAAAGTTCCCTTTACAGTCCTTTTGACATTTTGCTTCCATTTTCTAGGATCACCTGTTTTTGGTGCTGAAAATTTTGTTCATTTTATTCACACAATTATGAAGATTTCCCGAAGTTCGCCATTCATATTCGTCGGTTGATTTTCCTTTTCAAAGATTTCGTAGGGAAATTACTCTCCCCTGTTTGTATTATATGATTATTCAAAATTATAACAAATAACACTTCATAGCATCAGTCTTTTAGTTTTCATACAATACATCTACAGTGCATTTTTTATATAACTAATTTTCTAGTTATCAAGCTCATAATATATGTAGTTAGCTGAAATAATATTGGATAACATCATTGAAGTGTTCGTCTGAAAAAATGTGTCCCCAGGAATTATTCTTCATTTTCTAAACTACTAAGTGCCATTTATGAAAAATAAAAGTACTGAGACAATGGCAAAATGATTTGGAAGTATATCCTGAATTTTGCCTGAGAAGAATAATATGATACAAATGAGAACTGAAGAAAACGCTGTCAGACATGACAGGCCAACATTCCACAAAGCAACATCAAAACTTGGTTTGGAAATACGAAACCCAGATTCCCCTTCTGTTTTCTCTGAGGAAGGAAGATGCACGAAATGTCCCTGGACGTTTAAAAAGGCCGAGGACATTTTTGCTCCGGATCTTTGCCCCTCCTCAACGCGGAAATTCTGGTGCCATGAAGATAGACAGAGACTGGGACAAAAAAGAATGTATAGCCTTTTGATGCGTACATGTGTTTCCATTCGTGTGTCTCCCTTATGCAGTACCTTTTCCTTTCCCCTTCTGTTTGCTTACCGAAAATTTCTTCCACGTTTAATGGTGTCTTGTCTAACTTTGACGTTTAGGCTTCTTTTACTTTTACCGTTAGAAAAAGGCTGTGAACGCAAACACAACCTTTCTTGTTTTGTGTTATTTCACCTAAAGAAAAAGGATCTTTCTTGCTTCCCTTTTTCGTTTCTACACAGAAATTCTCTCTCTCTCTCTCTCTCTCTCTCTCTCTCTCTCTCTCTCTCTCTCTCTCTCTCTCTCTCTCTCAGCAAGTATATCTTAATACAAGTATCATTACTTTCAGTCAACAAAAAATCTTTAACGTCTTTCATAAAATGCTTACATAGAATACAGAGAGAGAGAGAGAGAGAGAGAGAGAGAGAGAGAAAGAAAACGATACGTCAGTTCATTTTAACAAACCGTAAATGGAACAACATCTTTGAATGATGTTTCATCGGCATTAAACTTCTTTGTTCCATTTTTCCACAAGACTCAGAGGAGCACCTTTGAGAAGCTTCCGCATGTATATACGTTAGGCGGCAGATTCTCCCTTCCTGTTTGTAGGCTGTTTTGGAACTGTCCTCTAAGGATGCATTTAGGAAGAGACAAAAATATCACTGTCATATTCAGCCTCTGACTTCAGAATCAAGGGTAAATTTCCTTTGTGAAAATCAAGCCTCGACAACTCCCTGATTCTTCATACGCAAAAGCCGCTGCTGAGTTTTAAGTAGTGTGTCCGACGTAAGCCTCATAAAGTTTCTGTCTAGGTAATGTGGAGGCCGTGGGGCTTAGAACGTTTAGAGCACAGGGATCTTTCTCCGTTTAAAAGATGAAGAGAGGGGTAGTGTATATAATTTTGCTTTTCCATGTAGTCACCTAGTTTGACATAGAATGAACAAAATATAAATCCATTCAATTAACTTTTTTTTTTATTTTCATATCTAACTCATTCATTTCTTATCATTTCAGTCCGTGGAAGGGGGACCTCCATGGGAAGGCCAGTTCCTGGAACACTAGAATCTGAACATGTTGTTTACACAACATGTTCAGATTCTAGTGTTCCAGGTAAGCCACCATTATAGCTGATAAAAGGTTAGAAAGGTCACGCAACCTCACCTCACTCTTGGATTGCAAAAACCTTGCTCAGATTGGAAGCCTAATCCAGGGTAATCCGTCTAATCCATATTTTTAAAATGAACGGAAGAGAATAATAGAAAGAATTGCAAATGGTTGAAGAGAAATTCTCGTCACTTTTTGCAAGGATGTTAGCCATTGAGCATTGTAGTTATAAAAGCTCTCTCTCTACACTCTGCAGTAGTTTTTTTTATATAATTTTTGTTACGTTTAAATTGCTTCGGTTATTAACATAACACGTCAATAAAATTCCTTGGATGACTGGAACCTTAACATTTTATTCTTTCTTTCTAAAAGGTTATTTTTATATTAAGTTTGGAAAAGAAAATCATAAGCTGCCATATCTCGAAGCAGTCAATATACAGTTCCAGATATCTTCTCTTGCGTAATTAAGTGACGGTTTTTAAGTGATAGTGAATTGTATCACATATAACGCTTTCAAGAGATAACTGAAAAGGTAAGAAAGGTTCGACGAAGCAGTTTATTAATGGGTGTTAAGTTTTCTATTGAATGACAATGGCAAGAAACATTTTCGGTTTATGATCTAAAGGTTAGGCTGCATTCAATTACGTGAATGAATTTTAATCCTATTCATGTTCCAGCACCGGTTTACCGTGTTCCTATTTGATTCGTTTCATATGCTGATTGGTTTCAAGGGGAACCGTTGATTGGAAATTAGGAAACACTTGCCATTTTGTATCCACTAGGTCTTAGGGGTTTTACTTTGTAACCTCAGTCTCTATGATAATGCTTGATTGTTTGACTTTTGTTTTCAGTTGTTAGAACAACTATGGTTACCTCACGTGGCAGTTATTAAATATGCAATAAGGCATTTTTATTTAAGAGGTTTTACCCGTTTCCCAGGATTGGCAACACTGCCTCTTTCACTGCCTTCCCAACATTGGCAACATTGCCTTAGCATTAGGAACAAGAGGACGCCCAGTACCTAAATTGGCACCAGACATTATCTTCTTACGGCAATGGCGTCATTAACACAATCCAGCGTTTGCATTAAGTGGCATTAGCCATCAGGAAATTATATTCAATACGCAAATGGTGAGACTGTCTGGCATTAATGATTCCGTGATTGCCTGTTTGTTCCTACGAGGGACTGATGATGGAAAGGACTGGTAATTTGAACAATATTTCCTGGATCGGCGAAATCTTTTGTTTTAAAAAGGAGTAAGTTAATTTGTTGCTTTTTTTTAGCTTTCTTTTTTAGGCTTAGATGGCGATAAGAAAAACATTTGAATTTCCCATTTAAGATTTGAGACAGGTAGCATGTTCATTACGTCAAATTACAAAAAGAGAGAAATAAACAGAAAAGAGAAGAAAAGTGAAAGAAAATCAAGTAGAGATTCCACAAAGAAATTTCAACATAAGATTATCTCGTTACAGTTCAATTCCTTTTCTCCTGAGGCCACTGAACTCCTTTTAAAAAATTCGCAACTGGCCCACTTCCTCTCCACGTCGATGTCTATTAGAGATTTTTTATTTTCATTCTAATTGACTTCCCTATTTCTCTGAACATTTTTAAATTCAAATTAATCCGCATATTGGAGATTACATATTGTGGTTTTCCTTTTCCTAATCACCCAAATAACTTTCCTCATTAGCAGAACGTAATTTATTGCAAGAGCAGAATTACAGAATATGTGCATCATCTTCATAAGCATTTTAAAAACTCATTAATTATGAATTTATAAAGCTAAATCTCCTATATATTCATCGCGTCTAAAAATAAGTTAAACTGTTAGTAAGTAATTGAATGTCATGTGAATTTGAACTTTAAACGTTCTTTGAAATGTTCCGAAACTCCACTGACTTTGAAAGGGAAAAGAACTAAAAACAGTTCAGTGTTTATTATAAAAACAAGAAATGTTTCCCTAAATCTGATTGCTTTATATTCATCTTGGTTGAAACAAAGACCATTAAGCTTTTTTTATTGAAGGCGCTAGGTTAGTTATCTTTTATCGCTAATCCTTCTCAACTTGATATCTGTTTTTCTATTCATTTTCGTCTATTTATCACACCACCTGTCCCAGTGTTTCTTAAACAGTAACATTCTCTATCTCATTCTGATTCAAAATTCAGACTCCACTGGTGTCTGTCTATCTTGTTTCAATGTCCGTATGACAATGGGAAAATGGCAATATGATAACACGAGAATACAAGGAGCATCACGAAATGACAAGATATTAACAAGAGGAAAAACCAAGTGTTACAAGAGAATGTCAAGTGAAGACCTAATGAATAACATATTCATCCACATTTAATATCAACCTTATGTAGTTCATATCTAAAGATATTAAATGAAATATTTTCTGTAACTAATACAACCCTGTCTTTGTTACCGTAAGCATTTACATGTAACAGCATTTACCAAAATTATTGTCTAATATCCTGCAATGTATCCCACTGCTATAAATCGTTCCTATCGTCCCACGAGCCTGGCAGCCAGATAACACGTCCCCTGATGTCCTGATAAACATAATCCCCGGGAAATTCGTCACTTAAGTCCCTGTCGGGGAACCAAAAATTGAAGACTGGTGGATCTCGTCACGCGTCAAGGGAGGATTTTGTTGGCACGTTTTGTCGTTTGACTCTTGCGTTCGCTCCCTCTGAAATCTCACACCTTCGCTCACTCTGCTGTGCACTGCGTTATAATATTACCATTTCTTACACATGACATCCATATATATATATATATATATATATATATATATATATATATATATATATATATATATAAAATTTATATGCTTCATAGGTATCGGAGAGGGAATAAAAGGAGAATTTGTCGGGATGAAATTAGAGGGTTATTGAAAAGGAGGTTCCTTTGACTTTGACACAGGGTGGTTAAGACGAAAGTGAGTGAAGAAAATTCCTAACGAATTAAAACAGGTAAATCTGAGCAAATACTTTTGAGAGAAAATGAAACGGTTCTCCAGGGAAGTAGGTATCTAGAAAAAGGTCTTAGAATAAGAGATGCAAATCAAATGGGTATATTCGGTGTGAAGAGAACGCCTCAGAGTTACAAGCCAAAGCAAAGCTTCAGAGAATTCAGAAAATGAGTCAACCTTCGGTGTAAAGCAGAATTTCTGAAACACTGTCTTTCTGCTCAACCAACTTTTCAGTACCTTTGTCCAGTGAGAATAATAATTTGCTGAATCTCTTATAAATAATCGTATATGCACATAAAGACAGACATTCGCACATATAAAAAGTGTTCCTGTAGCTATGAGAGTATGGCTAACTGAACGAGACAACTGAATTCAGGTCACTCATCAAACAAAAAATCCTTGCAAAGATTCTCTAAATAAAATCAGTCCTTGAATGGAATGTGTAACTGAATATCATTAATCAAAAACTTTTAATCAGATCTCCCGTTCCTTTCAACTGTGGTGGAATTATGGAAAAAATTAAGGCTGGAGAAATGGAGCATTCATGGCTTACATGTAGGTCATTGTGCCCTAGGAATTTCTCATTCCTTTTGTTGGTTTTCTTTCTTTGCTCACTTACGAGGGAGTCTGCCCTTTATATTCGCTTAGAGGTTTCATTATAATAATCTTTTCACTACTGTTTAT